>NW_006409069.1:116273-127872 GCF_000296735.1 Chrysochloris asiatica
GTTACCAGAGCTCTAGAGAAGGAAAAAAATTAATAATATCATTTTGAGAATAAGTATTTCAGGACTTCCAAATATCATGTGTGAAGTGTGTTAAACATATGATTGTATTTTGCTAAGTCTGAGTTCGTGCAACATAAAGTAGACTTTAATATAATACAGTATATGATTGTTACATGTTTATTCAACTTCAAGATTCATCTATAAAAGCTCAGAGTGCTCATTTATAATGGTGCAGACAGAAATGTTTGCTCTTCTGTGAAATTGTTGGATATTATGAGTTTGGATTCTTGACCATATAAAGGTAGTTCCTGATTTATGCCGTATTTGAGTTACAACAAACTTCACTTTCAACCGTCTGTTTGGTTATAGTTTAGTTTAGTTTTTGTATATCTTGTTTCTAGACCTTGGTGGCACTATGGGTTACTCATTCAGCATTAGATTAACCCACATGATGCAGTCTCACATTGACAGTGTCCGAAATCCTAAGGAGTAGCTCTACTCTATCTAGAAGGCCCGTATGAGTCAGAATGGACTCTAAGGCAGAGGGTTCATGGTTAGTAGAATGCCCTATGTATAATTATGCAGTGTGCAATTTGGTGGTGGTGGGGGATGTTTGTTCTCAGATGTTTACTCACAGATGTTCCAAGGATACTGATAATAAAAGATCATCATGAAAATGTAAAAGAAAAAGAGGTATACGGCTTACATCAGAACTCACTCACAAAGGAGTACTCAGAAGGCAAGCCCATTGTAATTTGGGGAAGAGTCCTACAGAACATTTAGATAACAGAGCATTTTCATGTCAATTGTCTTCTGGAGTTGATATGTACAGAAATGTTGGAGTGTTTACGCCTATGTGTGAATGCTGTTTCCTGTAGAATATGTCTAATGCTTGAGAAAGATACCATGGAGAGTCCTTGTTGGATTCCATGCTCAGAAAACACTGAATCATAGTGATTTATTTGTTATGGAGAAAAAGTCAAAGCAAAGATGAGGGAAGAAATAATGACAAACATTCAAAATATTATGGATGACTTTCTCTCAGCTGGATGGGCAATTTCTCTAGGTAAACATCTCCATTCATCTGAAGATACAGAAGATAAAAGAGTCAGAACAAGAGGAATCATCTTCATGAGCACCTGCCTCCTTGACCCTGAGGTTAGAAAGACTGGACACTCCCTGGCTACCATTACTGAGCATTTTACCACAGTTTCTATAGAAGAATGGTGATCAAAAGGGGGAGATATGTGGAACAGACTTTAAAATTCTTAGTAGAATCAAGAGTTTTTGGAACCACTGAGGATGAATGAATCCCCACAACTCTTGCCCTCAAAGAATACTTGCATTCTAAAACTGATGTGGCAGTGTGAGTTAAGGCGCTGGACTACAAGATCGGTTTGAACCACAAAGTCGGTGTTTCAGGCTCACCAGCCACTCTTCGGAAACACTATATAGCATCACTGTGAGTCAGAACTGATTCAATGGCACTTAACAACAACAATAACAAACTTTAAATTAGAAAGACCTTTATTGATTTTTTTTTTTTTTAAACCTCTGATTGTGGATTGAGTGGGAATTTACAGAGTAGTTTGTCTGTTTGACATTCAACGTACATTTTGCTTCATTTCAATGGTTGTGAGCCCCTCAATCTAACACCACATGCCCAAATTCCTCCCGGTGATTCTTGTTTCTACTTCTCCTCCTTTCCAAACCTTCCTGATTTGGCTCCTTAGGTCAGTGCTGCCCTTTGGATCTTGAATGGCTGACATTTTCCAGGAGAACATCTGTATATTTGAGAACAAAGATCAAAGCCCTTATCTTAGACACATAAAGTACACAGAGACCTTATAAAGATGCCTTTAGGCCTGACAGGAGCTGGGGCTGTTGGTGAGAAGTGTGTTACACCTGTGAAAATGAGAGACGAACATAAACTTCTTCCCTGTCTCTCCATCTGAACCAAGGTATTGGTTGACTTTGACGCTCAGTTGTTTGTGTGAGGACAGCCAACAGTAACTTAGCCACACTGAAACTATAACCTAATAAAGGCAGTCAATTAGATAGGATTAATTTCCTCAGTTATAAAGTTGAATAGGAGTCCTGGTGTGGCGCTGTGGGTTAAAGCGCTGCACTTAAAATTCAGTCTGAACCACAAGGTCAGCGGTTCAAGCTCAGCAGCTGCTCCTTGGAAACCCTATGCTTATGGCTGCTATGGGTCAGAACTGACTCGATGGCGCTTAACAACAACAAAAGTTGAAGATTCTCAATGCTTTATTGTTGTTGTTGTCTTGTGGTTTGTATGAAACCTAACAGAGCAAACTTGTGTTCCATTCAATCATTCGCACACATTTTGTTTTGTGATATTGATCACACACACACACACACCGGGCACAATGTGACAACATGCTTCCTACTTCTTCCCTGCGGTTTTCTTTTCCATTCTTCCTTCTTTCCTATACCTATCCTGACTTCTCAGCTGTCTCCCTGGATGAATGTTGCAGGGCTTATATGGTATGGTTGATTGTTCTAGGGAGTGTATACCTCTCTAGTGTTTTGGCTCACCTTATAGGGCCTGTGTATGGTTTGGCTGAAAGTTAAAGCCACAGGAGTGAGTCCACATTCAGATGTACTGGGTAGCTAAGGGCTATAGTCTCTTGCGTCCCAACAGTCTTTATCAGACCAGCAGTATTGGTCAATTTTCTTCCACTTTATCTGGGACCTCTAATTGAGATCCCTTTCAGAGGAGTTGGTAGTGAGAGCTGGGTATCACATAGTCTTCTGGCTTAAGGGATCTTGAGGCTCTGGATCACATAGTCCATTCATCCTTTTGACTAATTCCTTTCTTTCACTCTTCATTGCTCTGGAGGGGGGGAAACAAACGCACCTAAACTGGCCACTTGCAAGCTTTTAAGACCCCAGCATAAAATGTTTTCTCTAAGTTTGGACACTCCACAAGAGTCCTAGAATCCTGGTGAGGCACTGTAAGATAAGCACCGGACTGCTGCTAACATAATGTCAGCAAGAGTCCTGTAGGATCAGCTCTAGACTGCTAACCAAAAGATCGGTAGCTCAAACCCACCAGCCACTCCTTGGAAATCCTACACAGGGTCGGAATGAGTTAGAACTGACTCAGTAGCACGTAACAACAACAAACACATAAAAGTAACAGGAAGCAAATGGTTTTGAAACTGGATAGAGTTGATGGTTAGGTATAACCTTCCTACTTAGATCTTGGTGGAGAAGACAGCTGGTCATTAGCTGTGTGTCCAGGAGAGCTCTCCCCAGAGCTCTGCACACACAGCTGACTGCTCACATCAATACTTGTGACTGTTTCAAGTGTAGGTTCCACGGGATGAAAAGAAGAAGCCAAGAAGCGAGCTAAGGCTTCCTTTTCTGAGATCGTGAGTTCTCAATAAAGTATCCGGGAAAAGGTTTGGCACAAGTTCAATCTCAGAGGCTATGATAACTGTTTCTTATAGATGGTACACATCCCTGTTTCCAGTGGTGGTATCCTCGCCTTCCATGAGGAATATTCTGGCTCGAGTCCCAGCCAAGATACCTCATGAGCAGCTACCATGAAAATCAGAAAATGAAAACCCCATGGTCTGAAGATGGTAGGTGTTGCACGGTTTTTCACAGGGTTGCTGAGGTCACGTCTACGTTTGCTGTTACTGTTAAGTGCTATCGAGAGGCTGGTGGGGTAAAACCACATACCTTACTGTTAGCTGTCCAGTGCTGATCCTACAGTGCTACACTACTTCTTGTTCGATGCTGTTGACTCAGTTTCTACTCATAGCAACCCTTTATAGGGTTTCCAAGAAGAGGCTGGTGAGCTTGAACCGCCAACCTTGTAATCTAGTATATTAATCCACAGTTGTGTGGCACTGGGGTTAAAGCTCCAGACTGCAAAGCTGTTTGAAATGCAAGGTTGGCTATTCAAGCTCATCAGCTGCTCCTTGGAAACCTTACACAGGGTCGCTATGCATCGGAATCGACACTACCGATCTTGACAACCATAACAACCACCACACTAGGAGTCTCTTACTGATTTTTAATCTAATTTCCATATCAAGTACTTGGAGTGGAGGGTTGAAGTCTAAAACTACTCCTTATGGACTTGCCTGTTTTTAACTCTAGGTCTGTGAGGATTTTGTTATGTGCTTTGAGTCTCATTTATTGAATGTACCCATGATTCAGATTTCTAAGTTCCCTTGGCACTCTGCCCTGCTCATGGTAGGAAATGTCCATTCTTGCTCTTGATGATAACCTTTCTCTGTAAGTTTACTTCCCTTGGTTTTAACAGCTATTTCAGCTTCCTGAGAGTTTGTCTTTGTTTAGTCAGACTTTTTTCATGTATGTCTTTCCAACTATGTTTTTGTTATTAGATGTTGTTGATTCCAGCATTTACCAGTAACATATATTAAAACGATCAAGTTATTTACATTTCTTGTCCTGGTGTGACACTGGACTACAAACTCGGTTTCAACTGCCAGGTTAGTGGTTCAAACTCACCAGCCTCTCCTTGGAAACTCTCTACAGGGTCGCTATGTGTTGGAACTGACTCAACAGCACTTAACAACAACAATGTATTGAGGCACGATATCATCTCATTGTTATGCCTGAAACCATTATTTCAGCTAGTGTATTAATACGCCTTGTACATCTTCTTCTCCTCCTTCTTTTTGGTTTTTTGATCCTTCATTTTATCAAGCACCATGTCTATCTCCAAGAACTGGCCTCTCTTAACCATGTTGCCAAAGTACATGAGACCCAGTCTCACCATCCTGTCTTCTAAGGAGCACTCTGGCTGTTTGTCCTGGCAGTCCATGGTGCTTTCACCATTCTTCAACAAATCCACCTTACATGCATTTAATTTGCACAATTCCAACCATATATTATGACCACCAACTTTCAGCAGTAAGTCCAGAATCCCAAAACATTGCTACATGCCTTTCCTGGAGTAACGCTGTAGGATAAGCGCTGGACCACAAAGTTGATTTGGACCGCAAGGTCGGTGGTTCAAACTCACCAACTGCTCCTCAGAAGCCATATGCAAGGCCACTATGAGTCTGAACTGACTTGATGGCACTAAATGACAACAACAAAACTATTCTGAGTTCAGAGTTCTGGTGTGACACTGCAGGATAAAACACTGGACCACAAGGTCGACAGTTCAAACTCACCAGCCGCTCCTTGGAAACCCTATACAGGGTTGCTATGAGTCAGAAACAACTCAGCAGTACTAAACAACAAAAACAATCATTTTGAATTAGGAGTCTTGGTGTGGTGCTGTAGGATAAGCACTGGACTACTAACCACAGGTAAGCTTTTCACGCCTACCAGCTGCTTCTTAAAAACCCTATCGAGGGTCACTATGAGTTGGAACCAACTCGACAGAAACTTACAGACAACAACAACATTGAGTTAAATTCTCTTCGACCTCTGACCCCAGGTGATCAATGATCTGTCTTCTCCTACAGAGTGTCTTGAATTGTATAGAGTGTCAAACAGATGAAATCATAAATGAGATACCTTTTGGTGTTTACCTTCTTTGGCTAAGCACAATGTTCTGAGATTCTTCTTTGTTGTTGACAAAATCAGTTCTCTGATCTTTTTATAACCAATGAATCATATCATTTTATGTATATATTGGAGGGTTTTTTCTAATCTGTTGAAATTCCACTGAATATTCTGAGTGTTTTTTCCCAGGGAAGGCTAACCTAAGTATACTGTTGATGTTGTTGTTAAGTGCCATCGAGTCGGTTCTGACTCAGAGTGACCCTCCCTGTATAGGGATTCCAAGGAGCAGATGGTGAGTTTGAACCACCGACTTTGCGGTTCAAACCAACCTTTAGGTCTGGTGGAGTATTCTGCAGTGCCACACCAAGATTCCTAAATATTCTAGGGTGCGTCAAAAAGTATTGTTCCTAGAGTTCATACATGCAGAGATTTATTTCAAACAAAATATGTTTAAACTTGTCTCTGGCATCCATAGAGAACCAGGTTTGTTGATGCGGAGAAGATACAAGAGCACTGCATTCTTCGGGAAAGGGTTAGAGATGGAAACAGTGCCTTCAGAAACATTGAGTCCTAGACAAAGGCTATGCTGAGCAAGAATACTTCTGTCTTTTGATATTTTTGTTTCATAAAGATTTCTATGATTTAGAAGCCGTACCTTTTTTTTTTTTTAAACTCACTTTCCTGCTTGTATAGATTTTTGTTTCCACACAGGCTCTGATGATTTTTCTTAAGCAAATCCCTAAGAGGCAGATCTCTGGTTACTACCATATGGGAATTTCGAACTTTACACTTGCCATCGATCGATTCTAATCAGCAGGCATTGACATCTTATTTGAAATTCTCTGCTTGGAGTCTTTTGTCGAATACATAATGGTACATATTCAGTCTTCTTCATTTTTGCCGCAATAATTTTTCATTTTGAAAGTGCATGTTGATTTTGTAGAGTCAGCTCTCACTCATAACCCTGTATAGGGTTTCTGAGGGCCAGCTGGTAGGTTTAAATCAGCAACCTTTTAGTTCAATCTGACCTTACGGTCCTGCGCTAATCCTATAGCGCACAGAGAATCCTAAAATTTTCAGCTCTGATAAATATTTTATAAGGGACCCTAGTGGCACAGTACTTAAGTGCTCGACTGCTAACGAAAAGGTCATGAGTTCAAACTCACCAGCTGCACCATGGGAGAAACAGTGTCAGGATGGTCCCATCAGGATGACAACTTTGTAAACCCTATGGGGCAGTTCTATTCTGTCTTTTAGCGTTGCTATGAGTCGAAATCAGCTGGACTACAGTATATTTGGTTTGGGATTTGGTATAAATATCATATAAGTTCCATAGTAATTTCTCTATAGTTGATGGTGCTGTTCGGGGAAGCAGTTGTAGAGCTCCCTGGATAAATCCAATCTGGATTTCTCTTAGTTCTTTCTTGCATGATCCCATTTCCCTAGAACCTTCTCCAAGATGCTAACTTAGAGTACAGAGAGAGGAAGTCCTGGCTTTTACATGATTTCACACAGAAATCATCCATTCTTTCACCACAGTTGTCATTTTAACTAGAATAGGTACGTTCTTGTCCACAGAAATTCTTTCTCAAATGGAAACATTTTTAATCCTAGTTTGTTAAAAGACTTCATCGTAAAAGCGGTTACATTCTGCCTGTTTTCTTTTACCTGCAAAATGTCTAAATGGTTTTAGTTATTCTTGGTGATTTTGTGAAGACGGTGACAGAGACTGGTCTTGAATTCCCTAAGTCCTAAAGGAGTATATACTCAGTGGTGCAACGCTTAAGCGCTCAGGTACTAACAGAAAGGTTGGTGGTTTGAACCCCACCAGTGGGTCTTCATGAGAAAAGACGTGGCAATCTACTTGTGACACAATGACAATCTAGGAAATCCATTGGGACGGTTCTGCTTGGTCACGTGGATTCAGTATCAGAATTGACTGAGCTGGATGTCCACCAACAAAAATATCCAACCTCCATGCCTACAAAGAGCCCAACTTGACTGTTATATAAATCTACACTATTGCCCTCAAGTCGCTAAAATATTTGTGTTTCTGCACCTCTGTTCCTTACAAATAGCATTCCCTCGTTTCATTTAGGGTAATGCTGTGTGTGGTTGTAGTTATGCCAATAGACAAAAGTTACACTAAACTTAGGAAATTGTAGGGGGAGTCTTTGCTTTTGGCTACTTCATGAACATCTTTCCAAAAATGACATTATTTCTTCCTTAAACAGAGTTCTAGTATGGTGCTGTAGGGTAAGCACTGGACTGCTAGCTGCAAGGTCAAGAGTTCAAATCCACCATTCGCTCCTCGGAAACCCACCAGGATCGCTATGCATCAGAACTGACTCAATGACACTTAACAACACCAACAATTTCCTTAAATGTTTGCACAATAGACCACTTAGAACACCTACCTTTTTGTTAAGAGTTAGATTCTTTGATAGAGAACTGTTTGTATTTCCCATTTGTTACTGAAGTAATTTAGTAGAATATGTCTTTCAGTAAATTGAAGCGTTTCATTTAAGTTGAATTTATTCGCAAAAACTATTCATAGTACTCTATTGTTGTTGCTGTTAGGTGCCCTCAAGTCAACTCTGGCTCATAGTGACCTTATGTACAACAGAACAAAGCACTGTCCATCCTGTTCCATCCTCTCGATTGTTCTTACGTTTGAGTCCACTGCTGCTGCCACTGTGCCAGTCTATCTCATGGAGGAAGGTCTTCCTCTTTTGTGATGACCAGTTCGGCCTCTGTAACACGCTCACCCATCAATAGCCAGGAGAGTTCATTGTTGGGCTCTGTGCTTTTGTCCTTGTCCTTCATCTGGAAGATGAGGTTGAACCTCCTTCCAATCTCTGGGCGGTTGAAACAATTAATGTACTTGGCTGTTTGCTAAAAGGTTGAAAGGTTAACTCAACCCAGAGGCAGCTCAAAAGAATATCGTGGAGATCTACTTTTTTCTTTAACTTTTTTATTGTGAACTTCGTGTAAGGTTACAGACAAGATCATCAGTTAGACAGTCAACGAATTGTATGCTTTGTTTCATCTCAATGATTGCAATCCTCTCCAAACAAACAACACCTATCCCACTTCCTCCCTGGGGTTCCTATGTCCATTCCACCTACCTTCCCATCCCTTCTCACCTTCATCCTTAGGTAAATGTTACCCTTTTGATTTTGAGTGATGGACTAATTGACCATTCCACAGTGAGCATTCCTCACTAGTGTTGTTGTGCCCGCTGTATACCTTTCTACTGTTTGGCTGAAAACTGAGCCAAGAGAGTGAGTTCCATTATAGACCTAGAAAGTGGCCAAAGGTCATAGTCTCAGGTTCCTCCAGGCTCTCTCTGACCGTATATATGTATAGTTTTGAGGGTGGGGTGTTTTTTTCTTCATTTTCCCCCACTCTGTCCGTGATCCTTTTCAGAGCAGTTGGTAATGGTGGTCAAGCACCATCTAGTTCTCCTGGTCTCAGAGTCATAGAGACTGATGTTCACACGTTCCATGAGTCCATTGGACTGATTGACTCCAAGCAACTCCAATTCTCATCACTCTTCTTTCTCCCACCCATGGAGAGACCAACAGCTATGCCTTAGATGGCCACTCGTGACCTTTCAGGGTCCCAGATGCTAAGGAGATTTACTTTAGAAAACAGCCACCCTGTGGATCACAATTCTACCTTGACAGGTGAGATGGCCTTGAATTAGAGATGATGGCTACTGGTTTGGGGATAATGCTATCTTCTCGAGGGCACATGACTATGACAATTGTCACACATCACATCAACCCAAGTGAGTCCTCCTGAGTGAGGCAAGGTGACCAGTGGCTTTGACATAAGATGTCATAGTGGTCATTGTTGTGACAATGATGAAGGACAGCTATAGCTGCTTATCAGTGATGACATCACAATCGGCAGTGACCTAACATCTCTCCTGAAGGCCAGAAGCTGAAGCTTGGCAGTAGCAGGACATTTGAAGATGTGGCCACCTCGTCCTTGGGCCTTCAGAGGATTTGGACTCTCAGCCATCTTCGCGAGTCTGAATCCTTGTAATAGAGGAATGAGGCTTACAGGTATGGGTTTCATTATGATGGGGGAACTGTGGGGAACAAAACAAAACAAAACGATGCGTTTTCTTAGTTGTAACTGAGCCAAATCTCTTCATCTCTGACTTTGTGTGTGGATGTGATCTTGAGCATGAAAACTTGGTTTTCTGAGGCTAGTAAAACAAAGAAACTAAAGTATTTCTAAAGTATTCAGGTAATCATTATAATTTATACCTTTTTTTTTTTTTACTTTTCTATACAGTTTTTAGGAGTCCTGGCATGGTGCTGGGGTTAATGACCTGGACTGCAAGGTTAGTTTGATCCACAAGGTCAGCGGTTTAAGCTCACCAGCCACTCCTCGGAAACCCTAAAACAGTGTCTCTGAGTCGGTATCGACTTGACAGCATTTAGCAATAACATACAGCTTTTAAGGAGTCCTGGTGGTGCAGTGGATTAAGTGTTAGGCCTAACCAAAAGGTTGACAGTTCAAACCCTCAAGAGGAGAAAGATGAGACTGACAGCTTCCATAAAGATTTAGTGCTTTGGGAATCCTAGGGGACAGTTCTACTCAGTCCTACAGGGTCACTGTCCATAGGAATCCACTCCCTGACAGTGAGTTTGATAATAGTATACTGGTTGGTTGGTTGCTTGCTTATGTGCCATGGAGTCAGTTCCGACTCATAGCGACCCTGTACAGGGTTTCCGAGGCTGTAAATCTTTACCAGAGCAGAAAGCCTTATCTTTCTCCTGTGGAATAGCTGGTAGTTTCGAACTGCTGACCTTAAGCCTGATTCATAACCACTATGCTACCAGAGCTCCTTACTTCTGCCTAATTCCTAATTCCTCATCTCCTTTTTGTTTTCACTTGACTGGAGCATAAAACACAGTAAGATCAAAATGAAATGAAGTAAGAAGGAAATAAAACAAGCTGTAAATGAAATTAACTATAAACAAAGTGAAATAAACCCTCCCTGCCTGCCTCTCCATCAGCCTTGGCTACTGCCTAATGTCACTCCCCCATCCATTTTTTTCAAAACCATTTATCAAGAACACCAAAGAAAACAAGCAGAAATGAATGGAAAGAGATATACTAAGAGTAGAGTTTTCTGATTCTCTCTTTTTTTTTTTTTTACTATTTTACAGTTTTTTTGTGTTTTTTTTTAATTAAATGTTTTTATTTTGGATTGAGTGAAAGTTTACAGGGCACATCATCAGCTTCACATTCAACCATTCATATAGCTTGTTTCATTACATTGATTATTATCCCCTCCATATACCATCAGTTATCTGATTCTCTTTTAAGAAAACATAATTTTTTCAAAAAAAAAATCTTTTTTACTGTGACTTGGGTGAAAGTTTGCAGAACAAATTGGTTTTCCATTCAACAATTCATACACATTTCATTTCATGATGTGGATTGTAATGCCAACAATGTAACATCTCTCTTCCCACTTACTTCCTGCGTTCCCATTTCCATTCCTCCTTCTTTCCTGCCCTTACTGCCTTCTGGGTTTTCACTCCTGACTATATATCTTGTACTATGGATAGTTCTAAGGAGTACATAATTGTTTACCTGATAAACCTCATTTCTGGCTTACAAGGTGAATAAATGCTATGGTCTCAGGGATTCCGAAATTTTAGATAGAAAAAAAACCTCACACCACATTTATGGTCCTAACATTTTAAATCAAAGCCCAGAATATTAACTCAATAGCTTCTGTTCGTGAATGTCAGGCATCAGTATTATTTAAAATGTCAATAACATCGAGAACAAACTGTTTGTACACGTTGTTTGTACATGACGCGCCAATACAACATATTCCGGTGATATTTATCTATTTGTTTACAGACGAGATGAGAGGAATGGATGACTACCGTCTTTGTCATAACACCCATATCATGGTCAGTTGGTATAATATCCATATTAGAGCTGGTATCATCATATTATCTTCATATGTTAGTTGGTATAATCTATGTAGACAGTTACTATGCTTCTCACAAAGGGCATTAATATATATATGGAGCTCTGGTAGCGT
>NW_006409069.1:129227-132504 GCF_000296735.1 Chrysochloris asiatica
GCCAAGATACCATTAAATGACATCATAATCAATAGAGAAAAGACTGAAATTGTCAAAGACCTCATTTTACTTGGATCCTCAGTCAGCATTCACGGAAACAGCTGTCAAGGAGTCAAATGATGTAATCATTAGGCAAATCTACTGCACAAGACCTCTTAAAGACTGTTCAAGAGCAAAGATGTCAGTTTGAGGACTGAGGTGGGCCTGACCCAAGTCATAGCATGTTCAATAACCTCATATGTACGGAAAATTGAACTATGACTGCAGAAGACCGTGGAAGAATTGATGTGTCTGAGTTAAGTTGTTGGAGAAGAATGTTGAAATTCCCAAGGACCGCCAGAAGAACAAACCTGTGTTGGAAGAAGTGCAGCCAGAATGCTCCTTAGAACAGACAATTTCTCATACTTGGGACAAATTATCAAGAGGGACCACTCCCTGGAGAAGGACATCAGCCTTGGTAAAGTGGAGGACCTGTGAAAAAAAGGGAAACCCCAATGAGATGGATGGACCAGTGGCAGCAGCAAAGGACTTCATCGTAACAGTTTGTGAGGATGGCCTAGGACGGGCAAGGTTTCATTCTACTGTGCATGGGGTTCCTGTGTGTAAGGTAAGGTCTTCATGAGTTGGAAATGAACTTGTTGGCAGCTAACATGTATAAGATTGTTATTGTTGTTAAGTGCCGTCAAGTCGGTTCTGACTCATGGCAACCCTGTATAGAGTTTCCGAGGAGCTGCTGGTGAGTTTGGACCACCGAACTTGTGGTTCAAACCAACTTTGCTGTCCAGCGCATTAACCCACAACACCACACCAGAACTCTGCTTGACAATTAATGCTCCTCTAACAATGAACATTGCATATTTGCATTTTTTTTTCTACCAGTAGTTAGAATATATTGTTGTTGTTACTGTTAAGTGCAATCGAGTCAGTTTTGACTCATAACAACCTTGATAGGGTTTCTGAGGATCGGCTGATGGATTTGAACTTGCGGTTCAAAGCGACCTTTCAGTCCAGTATATTATCCTGAAACACCACACTATAACTCGTAGAATATATTATTGCTTGTCAATAAAAAGAGTATTTTAAGAGTTATAAAACATTTGTGTTGACCTGAAAAAAAAAAAAAATACAAAAGAAAGATCCAGGAACAAGACTTGATGTTCTAGAAGCCAAGCAGATTGATACGTGTGTTCCTATTTGATTCTATTTCATATCATTTTCTGTAGCATGTGGGGAGCATGGTGACTCTGTAGGATGAGAGTAGACTGGGAGCCACGGTTCAAGCCTAACTAGTAGTCTTCAGAAGAAAGATAAGGCTGCCTGTCCCTACAAAGATTTACCACCTCGGAAACCCTATACGGTGTGGTTACAAGTGGGAACCTCACTTCAGAGCAATGCAAAGGGTCATTGGGACAGTTTTAGCTTTCTCAATGGGGTTTATCAGTTACAGATATTCTCAGGAGGTGATGCGTAATGCCACAAACAAAACATCCTACTAAAGAAATCTATTTGAGTCTAGAAAACTCTGGTAAGTGTTGATGGCTTTGGTTTCACTCAGAAGGTAATTATATTTGTTGAGGTTGCCTTTCATTCTCCAGACTTACTGGAGTTTAAAAACCATCTTTAAAAAACAGAGAGAAAGAGACTTAAAGAGACATTCATGTTTCCCCTGTTTGAGGACCCTAATCACATCTCTGCATATCCTCTAGCTTTTTTAGAAGTTTTCATTGGGACATTGAACAGATCCTTTTGAATAAGCAGCTGCCAGTGGTGGGTGTTCTATATGTCCTATTCTTCCCTGGCATCAACTGAGATTTGAACTCAAATGTATTAAATGTTGTTGTTGTACTGTTGAATAGGTTTTGAGTCACTTTGACCCTTTATAGGGTTTCTGAGGAAAAGCTGGTGGACATGAACCACCAACCTTGAGGTTCAAACCAACCTTCAGGCCCAGTGCATTAACCCACAGCGCCACACAAGGACTCCATGAGTTAAAGAGTCTCTAAAAAATACTAGTGTTTATACAATCACTTTGGTCTCTTAAAAATAAAAGCTGTAAAGTACCATCAAAGCAAAACAAAAAAAACGAACCTCAAATAATAAAATTAGTAAACATAATTTATAAATAAATAAATGGGATTCCCTACAGCTTCAAAAAACTATTACTGTAATAGAATTAAAATAGTTCTTACTAAAAATTAAGCTCTTATTTTTATAACAAAATTTTTAAACGTTCATTTAACTCCTTTTCAATGAATGAAAACAAATTTAGCCATTAAACCAGACCACATTCTTAAAACAAAACCTATAAAAACTTTAAAAGTAAATAACTCTATAAAAATACATGTAAGAATACAGTTACAAATCCTTCGTCTTTAAAAAATTTATTAGTTTGACTCTTTTAATATTTTCCACTCTCATAGTTGAAATAAGACATGAAAAAAAGTAAAACTTAAACACACACATACCGAATCATAGATTGCTATTGCTATTGTTCATATAATCACAATTGCAGTTTCATATTCTATTTATTAAATTTATGGACCAAACAGAGTGATACAAATTCAAATTAACCTTAAGTAACCACCAATTAGTTGTGTCAAATGCATTAAATAAATTTTATTGAACATCTCCCATTTATAAACTTCTCTAACATTTTTTGTTTAAATAAAATTGTTTTCTTGGCAAAAACATAATGTCAGCAAAAGCTAATTTAAAAACACGTATGTATATTAACACAATGCAGGGTCGCTATGGGTTGGACCCAGCTCGATGCCTCTTAACAACAAGAACAACCACTTCAAAATTCCTCTTGTTATAACCAGTGACTAAACTACTCATTTGTTATTAATTAATTAATTAATTAATAATGCATTAATTGTTTACAACCAACCAAAGATAGTCTTGATAGCAAAATGACATTCCATCTTTCAGTAACATAAAACGATGTTTTTGTTAATTAAAAATACTTTTCTAAATCACTGAAAACCTAATTGATTCTGTGAACTAGAGTATTACCTTTTGTACACCCTCATTTTTAAAACTTTTAAATTAACCCCTTTCTGGTATAGTGTTGTGGATTAATACGCCGCACTGCAAAGCCATTTGAACTGCAAGGTTGGCGGTTCAAGCTCGCCAGCCACTCCTTGGAAATCCTATACAGTATCATTACGGATAAGAACCGACTCGACAGCATTTAACAACAACAGCAACAAATGATGTGACAATCTAGGGTAAACACTTGACTGCTAACCACAAGGTGGGTGGTTCAAACCCACCA
>NW_006409069.1:134194-137944 GCF_000296735.1 Chrysochloris asiatica
GCTACCAGAGCTCCTTCCTCCTTCTAATAAATTCAATGTCCCTAAATTAAATGCATGTCACTAAGTTCACTAAAACAGTAATAGCAGGCAAACACCTTTCAAACCACAATTTTCAGTCTTAGTTTAAAAATAACAACACATACCAAGTTCTAGTCACCATCCTGATCTTAGCTAAGCTTCAAAATATTAATCTGGAGTTCCATATTTTTCTTTCCAAACTAGTCCTATCAAACTCTTAAACTTAACACTCACAAGATTAGGAAAGACAAATTTATTGTTGGAGTCCTGGAGTGTCAATGTAGGATAAGCACTGAACTGCTCATCAAAAGAATAGTGGTTCAAACCCACCAAGCGCTCCTTGGAAACCCTATACAGGGTCGTTATGAGTCAGAACCGACTTGATATCACTTAAAAACAACAACAATATTAGCTCAAATAGGCCGTATATTTTCGCTTTGCAAAAAAAAACTATTAAAAAATCCTAATAATTAAAAAAGTGTCACATAACCACAAACTAACTGAAAAATTAATACTTTACTTACTATCAAATTGCTCTTATTGTTAAGTGCGGTCCAGTCGATTCCGACCTATAGAAATCCTCTGTAGGGTTACCGAGGAGCAGCTGGTGAGCTTGAACTGCCGACCTAGGAGTTCAAACGGCTTTGCAGTCTGACGCATTAACAACTCCCAGAGCCACACCAGGACAGTGAGTGTGAAATAAAATTCAATCGATAGCTAATTAGCATATAAAGTAATTATATCTCGTATTACAAACACCATATGCCAAAATTTACCCACATTTAAAAATACTTATCAACCTAGAATTATCAAGTAAAAGTAATCAATGTTTAATCAACATACTAAAATAATTATTTCTTGCTACAAACACTGTATGCCAAAATTTACCACCGTTTAAAACTACTTACTGACTCTTAATACAAAATAATCAGACGACACATCAAGCCAGACATTAATGACTAGATTAACAAAGCTGAAATTAATAACACATAAAAATCAAACTACAGATTCCCACTTAAGCTATATTCTAAAATAGAATCTCAAATAAATTTTCTTTCTATAAACTTTAACAGTAAGCACTTGTTGTTATTACTGTTAAGTGACTTCCGGTGAATTCTGACTCAGAGCAACCCTATAACACATCTTTTGTCCATAGCTAAGGAGCTCTGGTAGCGTAGTGGTTACGAGTCGGGCTGCCAACAGCAAGGTCAGCAGTTCGAAACTACCAGCAGTTTCTGGGAGAAAGATGAGGTGTTCTGATCCCATAAGGATTTACAGCCTCAGAAACCCGACTCCACGGTACTTAACAACATCATAGCCCTTAACGGAGTCCTGGTGTGGCACTGTGGGATAATGGTTCAGACTGCAAAGTCATTTGAACTGTAAGGTTGGCAGTTCAAGCTTACCAGCCAGTCCTCGACAACCCTATACATGGTCGCTGTGGGTCGGAACTGACTCGATGGCACTTAACAACAAGAACAACAACAACAATGCCCTTAATACTAAACAGCACTTAACAAAAGAAATCTTATTCAAATACTCGATTACGAATACCATTCATTTAAAAGTCAGTACTGGAATATTAACCACAAGGTTACCAGTTCAAACTCATCTTGAGTCACAACTGACTCAACAGCACTTAATACCATACACATTTAAAAACTGTATGTCAAAGTACGAGTATATATGTTTTCCTTTAATATATTGTGGTTGTTCTTTAATTACAACGGAGTCAGTTCCGACATTAACATGAGAGGGCTTCAAAAAGGTCACGGGACTATTGAATGAGCTAATATCAGCTTTTTTCCCATGAGCTTCATTCATGAGGTCCCTTCTTAAACTTTAAAGTTACAAAATGCAATGCAGCCGCTTAAATCTACGATAATACCTGTTAGGATGACACTTTGCCATGCTTTATCTATATTTATATCTTCAAATATGGTGTGTTCTCTCAGGGAGCTGGTGAACCAAAAATATAGAAACGTCTAAACAGATGGCAATGTGAAAATGTGCTTTTTCTGTTTATCTCCAAAAACTCATGTACCAGGCAAAATATAAAGACATAAACATGATATTAAACGTCTTCAACTCAATGTCAAATGTTCATCATTTGTCTCATTTTTAATAATAACTTGGGGTTCTGGTGGCACCGCAGGTTAAGAAGCACCCAGTTACTAACGGAAAGGTCTGATGTTGGAACCCAACCTCTACTCCACAGCTGAGCTAATCCAGTTCCAGGAAAATGACAGCCTTGGAAACCCTATGGGCCAGTCTTACCCTGTCTGATGGTATCACTGAGTTGGAATCAACTTGAGGGTATTGGGGTCCTGGTGTGGCACTGTAGGATAAGCACTGGCCTCTGATAACTTCCCAGTCTGCCATTCAGACCCACCAGTCACTCCTCAGAAACCCTATACTAGGTCGCTATGCATCAGAACCAAATCCATGGCGCTTAACAACAACAGTAACAGCACGACATTTAAAGTATGTTACCTGTATGATATTTCCAATGGAACCATTAATTTGTTTCATTTATAATCTTTTTTCATGTCCCATTCTACAGGTGAGCTTCAGAAAGTTTGCAGAGAAATGCCACTATCTTTTAATTCCATTTATCCACAATCTTTTTAAAGTACTCTCATATTACTATGATTGAAAACATAGTGCTGGGGCACCTCTCCACCATTTTCGTGTTTAATGGATTAGAGATTGGTCTCAGAATAACTTTTCCTTGAAAACAAAATGCTGAAGAAAAAGAAGATGCCCCCCGGGATCAGAAATGAAGGGAGGGCCTCAGAGGAATCAACATTTGGGATTCGCAGCCTAACTTTAATGATTGCATTTTCACGGACTCCCTTGCCAAAAAGTTCCCCATCTTCAGCTTCATCCTGAGCTATTCAAAGATTTCTTTCTTTCTTTCTTTTTTGATTGTTTATTGTGAATTAAGTGAACATTTACAGACAAGATCATTTGTTTTGCATTCAACAAATCACACACTTTGTTTCATCACAAAGATTATAATCCCCTCCCTGCAACAACAGTTATTCCGCTTCCTGCCTGTGGTTCCTACCTCCGTTTCACCCTCCTTCCCATCCCTTCTCAACTTTGTCCTTAGACAAGTTGCTCTTATGCCCTTGAATGTTGAACCATTCCATGGTGAACAGACCTCACTACTGTTGTTGTGCCCCCTATATACCCATCCACTGCTTGACTGAGAACTGGGCTTCAAGGTTGAGTTTCTTTCCAGACCGGAAGGGTGGTTAAGGGTCATGGTCTTCGGTTCTTCCATTCTCTTTCCGACGGGTAAGCCCAGTGTTTTTTTTTTGTTTGTTTGTTTTTTTCATAATTATGAATTTTGTCCCCCATTTAATCATGCTCTATCCGGTACCCTCTCATGTGATCCCTTTCATAGTAGTTGCTAGTGATAGCAGGCCACCAGCTAGTTCTTGTAGTCTCAGAGTAGTGGACACTGGTGTTCACATGGTCCATTCATCCAATGGAATAGCTGATTCCAAGCCTCTTCACTTCTCATCCCTCTTCTTTCTTCCACAAACCAAGAGACCAATAGCTGCCCCTCAGATGGCCACTCGTGAACTTTTAAGATCCCAAATGCTACTCCCCAAAGAGGCAATTGTTCGAACAGAACCTAGGAACACTGAATGGTTTCAAATTAAGAAAGGTGTGCGACAGGGCTGTATTCTTTCACCGTATTTATTTAACCTGTATGCTGAG
>NW_006409069.1:139064-142707 GCF_000296735.1 Chrysochloris asiatica
GAAACACTGTTGTTCCAAGGTTTTGTGTACAACACTCTCCACCTCTAACCCCTGTAGCCCTGTCTCTTCACCTGTTTCTACCAATCTCCCTCTTCTTGTATATTACCCTCTCCATAACATGAGTTAGCATGCATCTACTTCTACTTTTGCACATGAATGACCTAAATCTACAGTCTTCTGACCCTACTCATAATGTTTCCAGAGACTCACATGTGTTAACTTTTTTTCTCAAACTTGCTGTATCCCTATCAGTAAATTCTCCTTTACAACTTGTCATGGAGAAAGCCATAAAAGAAGACAAAAACCTCTCTGAGAATTCCTAAATTTCTTAATCTTCAGGGACTCAATCTTCAGAAGGTCTCTCTTCACACTCTCTCTCTAGCTATCACATTAATTAATTCAATTAATAGCTTTCCAATAACAGACTAGTGGGTGTTTTTTTTTCTTTATAAAACATACCATGATTTTGATAGAAATATGCCAAGATAGTTTCTACATTTTCAGTTTTTCAAATGTGAATGGGTATTTATATCTTGAAATATGGTGTGTTCTCTTTAGGAAGCTGGTGAACCAGAAACGTAGAAACATACAAGCAGATGGCACTGCAAAATGTGCATTTTCTGTTTATCTGCAAGAACTCGTGTGAAACAGAATCTTATTTGTTTGTTTGCTTGTTTAATTGCATTTTTCTCTGCAAGTGCAAGTTATTATATGTATGCATCTGAAGACAGGATAAGTCAACAAGTTCTGGTGTAGCACTGTTGGATAAGCACTGGACTGCTAACCAAAACATCAAGGTTCAAACCCACCAGCTGCTCCTTGAAAACTCTATATAGGGTCACTATGAGTCAGAACTGACTCACCAGCAAATAACAACTTACCAAGAAACTCGATTCAGAGTAGCACAGAGTGTAGAGAAAGCCAGTATTTGAGAGAGCTTCAAAAGGTTTGTGGAAAAATGAATGAAAAGATTATGGAATTTTCCCATGAGCGTTCTGTAGCCTGCTCATACAGTAGTGGGAAGATCAGCCCCATATGAGCAATGGCAAAGGTTATCAGAAGATTAAAAAACAACAAAAGCATATGCCAGCACTGATCCCACAGTCTTGTGCTTACAGTACAACCATATCGCCAAGTAGATTCCTAGGCAATTGGGAGTGCACCCAAGAGTTTAACAAAGGGGGGAAACAAGCATCAAGCCAAAAACCCTAACAAAAGAAAGAAAAACAAACAAACAAACAAACAAAAAACCACAAGCTAGTATAGATATTGCTTACTGTATATCAAAGGGGTTGCACTTAGGAAGAAATTGCTGCTGGGATTTCCTTGGAGATTTGTTGCCAAAATTAAAAAGAGAAAGAAAAGTAAAAATCATCAGGCCTAGAATATCAGAAATGTGCCCCCCAATTAAAAGGCATTCTCATCTCACTGCTGTTGAATTGATGCCAACAAAGGAAATCACTGCTCTGCCTGCAAAAATAGAACTAACCAACTCAAAGCAACAAAATCTTTCTAAGGAAACTACCTCACTATATGAACAGAAGAGGGTGCCCTGGAATTAAGAAACCCAGAAAGTTAGCTAAAGTACAACCCGATGCACACACACCTTCCCTCCCATAAGTAGGAACAGCAGCTTGTTGCGGTGGTTGCTGTTAGGTGCCATCAAATGCATTCGGAATCCTCATGATTCTCCCCCACAGCAGAATAAAACCCTGCCTGGTCCCACACCATCCTCACAATTGTGTTTGAGCCACTTGCTGCTGCTGCCACTGTGCCAGTCCATCTTGTTGGGGGGTCTTTCTCTGTTTCTCTGACCTTCCACCTTACCAAGCATGAGTGGGATCTACTTATGGGACTGGTCCCTCCTGGCAATATGCTTGAAGTCTGAGAGAAAAAGTCAGGCCATCCAAGCTTCTAAAGAGCATTCTGACTGCACTCCTTTCAACACAGACATATTTGTCATTCTGATAGTCTATGGTACTTCTGATATTCTCCTCCAACACCATAACTCAAATGCATCTATTCAGACTTCAGGGAAATTACACATTTAAGAATGAGTAGAAACAGGAAGGTAAGAGATAACGTTTATGAGAAGAAAATCAAAACTGAAAATCAGAGTGTTTTGGGTTTTGTTTTTCTGCCACTTTTGTACTGCTCATTCACCCTGGGCACTTATTGGATGGTCTCCTGCTTTAAAGATTTTAGAGCTACTTTTTTTCACTTTAGAAGACCCCCTGCTTTAAACATGTGATAGCTAGACTTTCATATTGTGTGTATGTTTCATATCACAGCTTTGAGTGCCTTGTGATTGTGTGGCATTTTGAGTCCAAGAGACTCCTGTAAGCGCTGAAGTCAGAAAATCACTGATGTAGCAAAACATCTCCCTCTGAGATTTTATCCACTCCACAAGAGTGCGTTTCTTTGTTTTCCAAAAGCCCAGCAGGTCGATAAGCAGCCGGCCACAATCATAACTACCTTCATCATTATGTACTTCATCATCAGAGTTACAAATCCTTCCAGACAAATGGGAAGCAAAGGAACATGCCCATAGATGAGAGAATGAAATCTTATCAAACTTAACACAACAGCCTTATCTCTGTTGGGGTGAGTCAGTAGATTGTGGGAAATCAAACCATGTAACCTTAAAAGTGTTGTTGTTAGGTGCCATCAAGTCGGTACCGACTCATAGCGACCCTAGGTACAACAGAACAAGACACTGCCCAGTCCTGGGCCAACCTCACAACGGTCGCCACGCTTGAGACCGTTGATGCTGCCATTTTGTCAATCCATCTCTCTGGGGGGTCTTCTTCTTTCACTTGATACCAAACTTAGTTAAGAAATTAAATGGTTCAGTCTATGTTCCTCAGGACCCTCCTCCGAAAATAAAAAAACAAAAACTAAACTAAAGCAAACGTGTAAACCCTTGGCCATCCCAGTCCATTCCAACTCATAGTTACTCTGAAGGACACAGTAGAACTGCTCCATAGGGTTTCCAAATTTGTAAACGAATATAGACGCAGATTATCTCATCATGCTCTCACAGAGTGGCTGGCGGATTCAAACTGTCTTTCTGGTTAGCTGCCCACTGTCTCACCAGGACTTTGTACCTTGGGTCCTTTTTGTTATTAAGTGCCACTGAGATGATTCCTAATAGTAACAATGTCCAGAATCTCCAAAGAGCAGATTGTTGGTCTAAACTGCCAAACCAGCAGTCTACAATCCAGTGCTTATCCAACAGCACCACACGAGTAGCCTACCTAGAGTCCATTATTGTTGCTAAGTACCATCAACTAGATTCTGACTCATGGCAACACTGCCTCGGATTTCCAAGGAGCTGCTGGGGGTTTGAACTGCTGATCTTGCAATTCAAACCAGCCTTGTACTCTAGTGCTAATGGGGCAGCACCACACCAGTACTTCTAGAAGGATGCAAATAGTTAAATGCCTGACTGTACATGCAAACTTGAAGATTAGAGTCCAGCCAGAGTCATCTCAGAAGAAGACCTGGTGATCTGAAAATTCATCCACCGAGAACCCTGTGGGGCACAATTCTACTCTGACACACACAGGGCACCATGAGTGGGATCTACTTATGAAAAATTATCCACTGAGGATCATGTGGAGCACAGTTCTACTCTGACACA
>NW_006409069.1:143727-146628 GCF_000296735.1 Chrysochloris asiatica
CTTCTCATAGATTTGTGTAAATTTTCCCATAAAGTTATCCTCAGAGAGTTAGCCCTAAATGACAGGAACTACGCTGCATTGGATTCTTTATAGTGATCACATTCAAATAGTTTGTTGTTCAGTGCTGTCGAGTCGGTTCTGACCCATAGCGACCCTGTTTAGGTTTTTCCAAGGAGTGGCTGGTGAGCTTGAACCATCAACCTTGAAACTCAAACCAACCTTTCAGTCCAGCGCATTCACCCACAGCACCACACCAGGACTCTACCCTCACATATAGGCTATGTCACATAAAGGCTATGTTAACCTTTCAAACATGCTACTCAGGGAATTTTCCTAGAGACAAGACCATATGCTTGGGAACCCCCTCCCTGAAGTACCCTCTTCACAGCAAGCAGCTTCCCAGTTCAAGTCTCTAAATTAGCCATCACTCCTCACTCCAGCATGTAAAAGATGAAAGGAGAATGACTAGCAGCTGGCCCCTGTCAAGATACTCCCCTAGTGTATCCAATCAGCAGTGATCAAAAGCTGAGCTAAGGCACTTCTTCCAGATACCGCTTTCTGTTCAAGCTTCTGTCTTATTGGAACTTACCTAAAGATGCTTTGTGGTGTTAGAATCTATTAAAGAAATCTACTTCTTCTCTAGGTCAGAATTATCTATTAAACGAACTGGTATTTTAGTACATACTATAACAACATGTTGCATTCTATACTTGGGAGTCTAGCAGTCTGGAATCACGAAACAGACACTAAGAGTCATTTTCTTTTGTTTCTTTTCTTTGTTTAACTTTTTTTCATGAATTGTGTGAAAATTTACAGACAAGATCATTAGCTTTACATTCAACAAATCATACACGTTGTTTCCTCTCAAGGATTACAATCCACTCCCTGCAGCAACAGTTACCCTGCTTCCTGTCTGTGGTTCCCCCATCGACATCTTATATTTCACAGATAAAGCAAAAATATTTGATGCACAAATACAAAACAAAAATATGTAGATAGATAGATAGATAGATAGATAGATAGATAGATAGATAGATAGATAGATTCACTTAAATGTCTGCACATTCTGCACACAGCTTCTCAGTCCATGGGCCTAGAGCCCAAAGCTACTCTGTTGTTGTTAGGTGCCATTGAGTCAGCACCGACTCATAGTAACCCTGTGCACAACAGAAGGAAACACTACCCAATCCTGGGCTAACTTCACAATTGTTGCCACACTTGAGCCCATTGATGTTCCCACTGTGCCATTCCATCTCACTGAAGGGGGCTTTCTCTTTCTCATTGACCCGCCACTTTACCAAACATGATATCCTTCTCCAGCGACTGGTCCCTCCTGACAATATGCCCTAAGTATGAGAGACAAAGCCTGGCCATCCTGGCCTACAGGAAGCACTCTGACTGTACTTTTTCCAACACAGATCTGTTTGTCCTTTCGGCAGTCCATGGTATTTTTAATATTCTTCTCCAACACCATAACTCAAATGAGTATTTTGGCTGTTTTCAAATTAAAGTTTTGAACGTCACAAGGGATGGTATCCTGGCAAATTCACAATAAAGATTGACTTACCCCCAAAAAAAGTCATTATTTCTTGTAATACAGTTTTTGCTATTTACATAGTTGGAAGATATGACGATGGTATTGGTGTAATTTATTGAGAACTCACATATATGTGTATATTGGTAAATGACAAAGATGTTACTTTGAGAACTTAGGTGCACCTGATCCAAGCCCTGGTACTGTCAGCAACCTCATATGCATTAAAAGTTGAATGATGAATAAGGAAGACCAAAGCAGAATTGATGAGTTTGAATTATGGTGTTGGTGAAGAATATTGAATTACTATCATAAAGCAATGTGTCTTGGAAGAAATCCAGTCAGAATGTTTCTTAGAATCAAGGTGGTGAGACTTTGTCTTCTATGCTTTGGACATGTTTTCAGGAAGGATCAGTCCCTGGAAAAGGACACCATGCTTGGTAAGGTAGAGGGTCAGCAAAAGAAAGGAAGACGTCCAATGAGATGGATGAACACAGTGGCTTCCATGATGGGCTGAAACAAAGCAATAATTGTGAGGATGGAGCAGGATGGATTCATGTTTCATTCTGTTGCACATGGGGTTGCTGTAAATGGGAACGATCTTGATGGCACTCAACAATACCATAGAGGTAATAAAGGATGAAGAAACAACCATCAGGGATGACCAGTAACTAGAAAAGAACACCATGTTTGCTAAAGCAGATGGTCAGCACAGAAGACAAAAATCCACAAAGATAGATTGATATACGATGGCCACAAGGATGAACCCAAACATACCCATGTGCATGAGGTAGACAGGTTCAAGAACAGAAATTGCTTCATTCATTTCTTGCCATGAGTCAGATCGCAATGACAACCATCAACAAGGCCAAGACCGTGTTCAGAGTTTGAATTTTTTTTTTTTTTTTTTTCCTATGTTTGAAGATTCAAGTAAGAACACTCGGATCTACATTTTTTTTTTTTTCAATATTTCATTGTGAATTATATGATAGTTTACATGAGAGAACTTTAGTTTTACATTCATTCTATCGTATATCGTTTCATTGCCATGGTTCCAATCCCCTCCATGCATCATCAACCGACCAAAGGGTATACCCTACAAATCAGCCCCCTACACTTCCCACCCCCCATCCCCCAGTCTTCAGCACACAGTCCCTCTCCCTCTCTGGATCCAAAGTCCCGCTTCATCACTCCATATCATCGTCTCTGCCTCTATCTCGGGCCGCTCTCAGCTCTTCTCCATTGATAGTCTTAGAGACCTCTGCTCCTAGACTGGAGAGTTAATCACTCCCTTCCTTGCTATAAAACGTCTACCTTTACATTTCCAACCCTCACAATCAGTCCTGATAACAATTATTCACTATTGT
>NW_006409069.1:147333-157750 GCF_000296735.1 Chrysochloris asiatica
ACTCTGAGGCACAACACTAACCCAGTAGACAAGGGCAGACCCACAAACGGTTTCACTCCCATCTCAAAAATTCCCCTCCTCCAATTCCAGTTCCCCATATACAATTCTATGGCTGGCCCATGGTCTTAATGACTGTATTCTTATTTAAAGTTCCTAGTCTTAGAACAGATTTCTTTCCTCCTTCCCCCTAATTCATCCTGCTTTTATTATCCTAGCCTGCTATCCCCAAGACTTCCCTTATTCTTTCACTGAAGATGGATCATGTCCACAGGAGTTATTTCTCACAGTTGGTACAGAGAGTGTGGGGATCAAATGGATTTTCTAGGAATGATGGTCGACACATTAGGATTCAGTGGATCATAGTTGTTGTAGGGAAAAAACACTGAGTCCTTAAATGAAAGCTCAGAGGATTTATTTGGTACTAGAAAGGCATTTGAATGGGAAACCAGCAGTTATACAGATGAAAATGTTATTTCAGTGATAGGATCCCAAGCAGGGACAGATACAGGGCAAAAATCATAGAGATTATACTTAAATCATTGATTGGCTGACCTCTGCCTTCCATTAAGATTTCAAACCCCATCTAATCCAATACTGGTCAAGTCAATTACAACTCATATTTACAGTTTCCATGATTGTAAATCTTGACAGCAATACACAGCCTCTTCTTTCTCCCAAGGAGTGGCTGGTAGCTTTAAAACACTTACCTTGCAGCTCAATGCTTAACCCACTGTACCACCAAGGATCCTTGAGATCACAAAAGGGAAGATTAAAGAAGTGGGGAATGACTTCTGTTGGCTATGAATGCTTAGATTTGCTTAAGTGGGCTAGAAAGGTCTACTAACATAGTCACAGGATGCTTACATTGTATGCTTTCCAGACAGATTATAAAACAGTTGTTAGGTGCCACTGAGTCATTACCAGCTCATAGAGACCCTATGCACAACAGAAAGAAACTCTGCTCAGTCCTGGGCCAACCTCACAATCATTGACACATCTGAGCCCATCGATGCTGCCACTTTGCCAATCCACTTCGCTGGGGGTCTTCTTTTTCTCTGACCCTCCATCTTTCCAAACATGATATCCTTCTCCAGCAACTGGTCCCTCCTGACAATATGTCCTGGTCTCTAAGGAGCACTCTGGCTGCACTTCTTCCAACACAGATCTGTTCTTTTGGCAGCCCAGGGAACTTTCAATATTCTCCTCCAACACAAATGCCTAGGTTAACGTAAAACATGTCTTGGTGTTGGAACTGGATTAACTCCAAAGTTCCTTCCTTTAGAAATGACGTAACCAAGAGAAACCTTCTTGGTTGTCTGGGAAACAGATATCAAACTGGCTGCTCAAAATTTCTTCTTGAAACTTTATCCTTTCTATATATCCTTGGGAGTAATGGGTTGAGCTTTGGACTGCTAGATCAAAGGTCAGCAGTCCAACTAACTAGCTACTCTTCAGAAGGCCAGTGTGACAATCTGCTTCCATAAATACGTATAGCTTCAGAAACCCTGTGGGGCAATTAGTTCTACATTATCCTATATGGTCTCTGTAAGTTAGAACCAACTTGAAGACACTGGATTTTGCTTTGGCTATTATCAAAGGGATATTTCTTAACCTATTTTACAGCAATGTATCTGTGTCATATATGTACAAACTTCCATCCTTGAGTGAATTCCTTCTGTATCTTGTCTTAACCTCAAAGAAAATCTCCTCTTAGTTACTCAGGGTTGCAAAGCAGATGAGACTTCTGAGAAAATCTTATCTAATGACCTGGGTTTAGAGCAAGCATTTTACTTTTAATCAAAGATTTAGAAAAAGTCCTTCAGAGTTCTTACCAAGACAGGAAAAACCTTGGCAAGGGATCCATTGGAGAGAGTTGGGGGTAAAAAATCAAGACATGTTTTGAATATGATTATTTAAAGATGTGGATGTTTTCCAGAATGGGTCTGGGGATGATGGGGATAGGATTTTATGATTCAATTGTGAATAATTGTTTTCAGGACTGATGGTGATGGTCACAACAGTAAATGAGGTGTAACTAAAAGAGGGGAGCAGTTAATCTGTCATTTCAGGGAACACAGGACCCTAGAAGCATCCAGAGGGAAGAGCATGAGAGGAACAGGGATCCTAACCTGAAAAGTAGAGACAGCAGAGGCAATGGCATAGAGAGACTGAGAAAGGCACTGTGCCTGCAGGCAGGAGGCTGGCTTGCAAAATGTACCCTTTGGACATTTAAACAAATAGATATTTTCAAGCGCACCAGTCACTCCTTGGAAACCCTATACAGGGTTGCTATGGGTCAGAATCAACTCAACGATACTTAACAACAGCAACAACAACATTTTCATTGTGGTATATGTGCATCCAAAAAAAAAAAAAGATAATAAAGGCAAATATTGTCAGCTGATGGGGCATGGAGGGGATTGTAATCATTGCAATGATTTGCTGAATGTAAAACTGATCATTTGCCTTATAAACCTTCACTCAATTCACAGTAAAAACTTTAATAAAATTAAGTTGCTGGTGATCTATGCAAACTTTAGTGTAAAGGAACAATTGAGGTCTCATTTCATTGTCAGCGTCTTCAGAGTTTAACATTGGTACATTATCTGGTCTTGGAGGATGATAGGATATCAGGAGATTGTTAGAATAATCAAAATGCACTGAAATTTGCACACAAGGTTTATGCTGAGCAATTATTTTATATGTGGATAGGGAGGCCATTCTGAGGCCTTAAAAAGCAAATCACTCTAAGAAACAGGACTTCTAAAGAGATGGTGGTTATGTGCTGTCGTAGCCGATCCTATATAGGGCTTCTGAGGCTGTAAATATTTACAGAAGCAGAAAGACTCGTCTTTCTCCCATAAAAAATGGCTTGTAGTTTCAGACTGCTGACATTGAGGTTAGCAGCTCAACTCATAAGCACTATGCTACCAGAAAGAACAGGTAAACTATTGGGTAATCTGAACCTGATTAATTGAACACCGCCTCCTTTCTGTTACTGAGATCTGCTGATCTCCATTTACAAGAGAAAGTCTGCTCCTCCAAATTGCCAGTCTCTTTTGGAATTCAAATTGAGTAAACCTGGCTTCCAGAACAAAAGAAAGGATTTGCAACTTCAGATCAATGAAAAGCCCCTAGTCAATTCATTCTGGTCCAGGATTTCTTTAAAGTGACCTCAGACAGACCTCAGAGATCTGCTCAGTTCAGTTCCAGACCACCTCAAGAAAGCAAACATTGAAATAAAGCCAGTCACATAGATTTTTGGGTTTCCCCTTGCATACATAAGTGATGTTGACACTAGACTGAAGTCTACAAAGTTTGCTGTTGCATGATGGGAACGTTTGAAATATTGTGACAAAGACCAACATGGGGGACAGAGACCACAGGTTGTTGGGGAGATGACTCAGGGTTGCCAGGAATCTTCAATGTGTGAAAAACACAGCATGTGTGAAGGGTGGTCGCAAAGGAAGGGTACTTAAAAGAGGTATGCCTGAGTTTGGTTTTGTGGATAACAAAAAAACCAAATCAAAGCCGTCCATGACTGCCTTAGAAGAATTGATGCATTTGAGTTATGGTGTTGGAGGAGAATGCTGAAAGTGCCATGGGCTGCCAAAAGAACCAAGAGATCTATGTTGCAAGAAGTGCAGCCAGAGTGCTCCTTGGAGGCCAAATTGGCCTAACTTCGTCTCTCATAATTCAGATATATTGTCAAGAGGGACCAGTCGCTGGACAAGGATATCATGTGTGGTAAAGTGGAGGGTCAGAGAAAAAGAGGAAGACCCCCCCAACGAGATGGATTGGCAAAGTGGCAGCATCAATGGGCTCAAGCATGGTAACAAGTGTGAGATTGGCCCAGGATCAGGCAGTGTTTCGTTCTGTTGTGCATAGCATTGCTTTGAGTCAATACCAACTTCAGCACAGGACAGTTCACATCTCTTACCCAATTAAGCAATATAATTACACAGAAAAGATATCATCTGTGGGAAGACTTTGAGAATGACCCAAATGGAACATAGAGACATGAAGTCAGCACTTGCTGTGGAGAAATGGCGCCCCTAGTAGACTTGATAAAAATGGAAATACCTGCTGAGCACAGTAAAATGAGACATGACTACTGTAATCACCCTGAAGAATCTCCAATATTGTCTCAAAGGCATCCTGATTCCTGGAATCCAAACTCCTTGGTATGCGTGAATAATCTTTAATACGCAAGCATTCTTTTCATGCTCAGTTGCTTAGAGCCCCAGAAATGAACACTATCTCCCTGGGTCCATTAAGTGTCCCCTCCTCCCCTTCAACATGCTAAAAGGTGGATGTTGGGATCATCCTATTTTCAGGGGAAATGAGCCACTTGGAACATCAAGGACTTGCTCAAGGTCATCGATGGGATATTCTGGGAGTACAAACATTCACTCTTAGGGCATTAAGAGGACTTTGAAAATCTCTTATTTCCTATTCCAGGTAAGATCATAAAATCAAGGGTCACACATTTCTCATTTTGAGAGTGTTGGGCAAAGTGTTTTTGCTGTTGTTTTTAAACAAGGTTCTGCGGCTACTGGTATATTTCCAGGAAGCATCCATTATTGCATATATTCACTGAAAACTTTTCAGGAAATAAGTAGACATAGGTTGTCAAATAGCTTTATTGCATTTGAGATTTTTGCTAAAACCCATTGAATAGAAGTGATAGTGGGAATCCTGTTACACAAAGGTGAAAACAAAAACACTTTAATTGAGTCAATTCTGATGCATAACAAACAGTATAGGGTTTCTGAGACTGTATATCTTTCCTTGAGTAGAATACTTCAATTTTCTCCTAGGGAGGGACTGGTGGGTTTGAACCACCCACCTTGTGTTTAACAGTTCAGAGCTTATTCTACAGTGCCACCAGCACTCCTTTGTTTTGCACTGTTGTGCATAGGCTCACCTGGGTCAGTACAAGGGGGGCTTTCATACATTGTGGGAAAATTCCATCATCTTTTCATTCTACTTTTCCATGAAGTTTTTGAAGACCACATGTACAATGAATACTAGCTTTTTCAAGTACAGGATGAGATCAGCTTCTTAAATATTTGGGCATACAGAAAAATTTTGTCGTGCTTATCCAATGTACATGTTTAACCAATGTGGTCACGGAAGGAATCATAATTAGTGAAAGTTTCATTATATTATGTTATTGTTGTTGTTAAGTGTCGCTGACTGACCCTGCATATGGTTCCCAAGGAGCGCCTGGTGGGTTTGAACTGCAGACCTTGCAGTTAGGTATTCAGTGCTTCATCAGGAGCTTTCATTTTACTAGAGTACAGAAAAATCTGTGAAATCTGGAGAATATGTAATATGGAAATCTGTCAAGGGTGATGTTGTTGTTAAGTGTCTTCGAGCTGGTTCCAACTCTTAGAGATCCTATGCACAACAGAATGTAACACAACCCAGTCCTGAGACATCCTCACAATGGTTGTGACATTTGAGTTCATTGTTGCTACCACTGTGCCAATCCATTTTCTTTGGGGTGTTCCTGTTTTTCTCTGACCCTCTACTTTGCCAGAAGAACAAACAAATCTGTCTTGGAAGAAGTATAGCCTGAATGCTTCTTAGTAGCTAAGATGAGACTTTGTCTCTCATACTTCAGACATGTAATCAGGAGGGATCTGTCCCTGGAGAAAGACATCATGTTTGGTAAAGTGGAGGATCAGCATAAAAGAGGAAGACCCCAACGAGATGGATTGGCACAGTGGCAGCCGCAATGGGCTCAAGAGTAACAACAATTGTGAGAATGGAGCAGGACCGCGCAGTGTTTGGTTCTGTTGTGCGTGGGGCCACTATGAGTCAGAACCGACTCGAAGACATCTAACATAACACGACTTTACCAACCACGATGTCCTTCTCCCAGGATTTATCCCTCCTGATCACATGCCCAAAGTTCATGAGTTTCTGAGGTAGAATTCTAACAGAGAGAAAGAGACAATGGGTGGTAAGCAATGGCAGGAAAGTTTCAAGACACAAAATGGCAAGGCTGTTGTTATTAAGTAACAATGACTTGTTTCCGACTCATAGTAACTTTGTATATGATTTCTAAGGGTTCTGGCTCTCACAGGATCCAAAATTGACTGGAGGGTGCACCACCACCACCACCACCATGATGAGATTTGCTAAGAGAAGCCAATCAATTGAAGAGGAACTTCCTTGGGGGAATGGACTCTTTCCAATATATTGGACCTTCAGGCAAAGCTGAATTCTGCACCTGGCTTTTCATTCCACCTTTGATTGTTTGGAGTTGAACCAGTGGACGGCTCTCTTACCTGCCAATTCTGGTGGTACAATCAGTCAAACTTCCTAACTGCCTGACATGCCCGACCTGCCAGCCTGCCATCTGACCTGCTGATCTTGGTTCATCAGCTCTGCAGCTACGTAAATCATGAGCCCCCAGCCTGGCATTTGTTCCTCAGACTTGACCACCTTGGCCACTGTATGAGCCACTTCCTTGATGTCAACCTTTCACTATATATACGTATATAAGCTTTTGCCTCTCCAGAGAACCCAGTCTAAGACAATGCCTAAATATTTGTGCAAATTAATAGCAGGAAAGTATTGGGCCACATAAGATACCACTTAGTAACCTGGGATCAGCTGATCTCAGCAAAAGACGAGTGTGGTCAGGGGTCAATGAGTCATGTTAAGATTGGTTCACGGTTGATTTTCTATTCTAAGTAGCCCTGGTGAAGTAGTGGGTTAAATATTGGGCTTCTTGCTGCTAAGTCAGAGAGAGAACATTGGAGACAGTAAGATTTGCTGTCTCCAAATTCCTTGTAGCATTCCTACTGTGTGCTGCAGCGTCTACGTGTCAGCATAGACTCAGTGGCAGAAGATTCGATTTCTTTGTGTGTGTTTGCTTTCTCTTTATTTCACAAACTTCATTATTGCCAGCCAACAATGAGCCCTTTGTTTTCTTAGAAGCAGAATGGTCTTCCTAAATGCATGTGGAAATCTAGAGCAACAACTCCCATAATGAGCACCATGCCGGTTTCATTTCTTTGTGCTTTGATAGGTTTTCTAATAGGCATGTTGATGAGTTCTCTTCACTTGGCTCTTTGCCAGAGTCTGCTTATTTTCCCAGAACAAATATTGTTGAGCTCTTCAAAAGCTCAAGAATATATTTTTATCTGTATTTTTACTGAACATATGGATGACAAAGGAGTCCTGGTAGTTTAGTAGATTATGAGCTTGGCTACTATCCGCAAAGCTAGTAGTTAGAATCTACCAAACACTTACAGGGGGGAAATAAATGAGGTTTTCTGAACCCTGGCAGTACAGCGCATTACATGTTGGGCTGCTAACTGCAATGACAGCAGTTTGAATCTACCACTCACTCCACAGGGAAAAGATGAGACTTTCTGAGCCTAGGGGGGTTAGCTGTGTGCCGTGGAGTCGATCCTCACTCATAGCGATCCTGTACAGGGTTTCCGAGGCTGTAAATCTTTACGGGGGCAAAACACCTCATCTTTCTCCTGAGGAACAGCTGGTCATTTCGAACTGCTGACCTTGCAGTTCACAGCTGGATTCGTAACCACTACACTATTGTCACCAACGTGGTCACCATGACTGCTCATGTATTCCCATTGAGTTTTAGTTTTGGAAGGGGACTGGCCCTGTGGGGACCCAACCACTTGCCTTGATGTCTCCTGGACTGGCAACTTGTTCGTTCTTGTAGTAATCAGTCAGACTGCCATTATTGTTTTGTATTTTTCCTGTCAGTCTTTCTTTCAAGAAGTATCTTCTGTTTCTAGCTGATCCAGGCTGATCTGCTTGTCCTTTCAAGTGGAAATTACCCACCTCAGCAGGTTCTTTATGGGGTTCAGTATTCTACCTATGGTCTCATGTAATGCAGAGGCTCCACTGGAAGCCTCCTTCAGTGGGCAAGTTCTAGCCCCATTTAAGGGATTCCAAACAGTTATAGGCAAAAGACGGACTTACAAGCTTTCTATGGTGATATTTCTGGCTATTCCAATCTCTCCCCCTCAAGTGTCTATTTTATAACGATATGCAAGGGAAACTAAGATACAAAGGACAGCCAAGCATCTTAATATTGTTTACCTTTTTCTCATTCCAACCATGCATCATTCCCTATATCCCAGAACCTTGTTGTTTCAAGGTTGTGAATAAATCATTTACCTCTGTCCCACTTAGCCCATGCAAACCTGCCTAATTTTTTCCCCAACCACCTTGTTTTTCCATTCCCCCCACTTCTTGTGTTTTGCCTCTCTACCCTCACCCCACCTCCCACATCACAGTAACCAGCAAAGAATTCCCCCACCCCTTTTAGTGTGGGTTCTTTTTCTTAGTCTTTTACAATAGTGGTACTATGCAGTATTTCTCTTTTTGTGTCTGACTAATTTCACTAAACGTAATGTCCTCAAGGTTCATCCACGTTTTATGGTGGCTTTGCCACTTCCTTGTTATTCTTCAAGGTAGCATAATATTCCATAGTGTGTATGTACCACAGTTTGTTTATCCATTCTTCAGTTGATGGGCACTTAGCCTGCCTCCATCTTTTTGCTATTGTAAATAGTGCTGCTATGAACATTGGTGTGCATATATCTACTCATATTATGGCTTGTATTTCTTATGGGTAAATACCAAGTAGAGGAATTGCTGGCTCATAAGGTATTTTTATTTCCAACCTTCTGAGGAAGTGCCATGTTGCGTTCCAGAGATGTTTCACCATTTTGTGATCCCATCAGCAATGCAGGAGCATCCTAGTCTCTCCACATCCTTGACAGCATTTATTGTCCTCTACTTTTTTGATCTTTGCTGTTATTGCTGGTGGTTGATGATATCATTGTTGTTTTGATTTGCATCTCTCTAATGGCTGATGATCGTGAACATTTCTTCATATATTTGTTGGCTGCCTGGACCTCCTCCTTGGTGAAGTTTCTGTTGATGTTCTGTGCTCATTTTTTAATTGGGTTATTTGTCTTTTTCTTGTAGAGGTGTTGCAGTTACCTATATATTTTAGAAATGAGTCCTTTGTCTGACGTGTTGTTGCAAAAGATTTTTTCCCATTCTGTTGGTTCCCTTTTTACTTTTCTGGTGAAGTATTTTGATGCACATAAGTTTTTAATTTTTAATATGTCCCTATCATCTATTTTGTCTACTTTTGTTTGTGTAGTTTTCAAAATATTTGGTAGTCTGTGTATTCCCTGAATTAGAGCCCTCATTTGTCCCTATTTTTTCATTGATGGCCTTCATAATTCTGGGATTCACACTTAGGTCTTTAATCCATGCTGAGCTGGTTTTTGTATAAGGCACGAAGTAAAGGTCTTGTTTCAATCTTTTGCATATCGCTTTCCAGTTCTGCCAGCACCATCTGTTGAAGAGACTATCCCCTCCCCAGGCGATGTATTTAGGTACTTTGTCAAAAATCAGTTGGCTGTATGTGGATTGGATAATTTCTGGATTCTTGATTCTGTTCCACTGTTAAATGTATCTTTCATTTTACCAATACCAGGCTATTTTGACCACTGTAGCCTTTTGTAATAAATGTTGAAGTCAGGAAGTGAGAGGTTTCCAACCTTATTCTTCTTCTTAAGCAGTGCTTTGTTTATACTGAGTCTCTTTCCTTTCCATATAAAGTTTGTAATTGTTTTTTTCCAACTCTTTGAAGAATGTCATTGGAATCTGGTTTGGGATTGCATTAAATGTGTAAATTGCTTTGGGCAGTATTGATATTTTCATAATATTAAGTCTTCCTATTCAAAAGCATGGTAGTATTCTTCCATTTTTGTAGGTCGCTTTTGGCGTCTTGTAGTAGTGTTTTGTAGTTTTCTTTGTATAGGTCCTTTGTTTCTCTGGTTTTATTTGTTCCTAGATATTTCATCCTTTAGACAGCTATGGTAAATGGTTTTGCTTTCCTAATGTCATTTTCAGCACTGTAATTTTGCTATAGAGGAATCCATGTTGATCTTATATCCTGCCATGTTGCTGAATCTTCTAATAAGGTCTAGTAGCTTTTTTACTGAGTCTTTGTGGTTTTCTGTGTATAGGATCATATCATCTGCAAATAGAGAGAGTTTTACTTCCTCTTTGCCAATTTGATGCCCTATTCAATTTCTTCTTTTGTTATAGGTTTATTCAGGTTTTCTACTTCACTTTTTGTAAGTTTAGGTAGGTTGTGTTTTCTAAAATGCATCCATCTCTTCTAAGTTTTCAAATTTGTTGAAGTACAACTTTTCATTGTATGCTGTTATTATCCTTTTGATTTCCTTTAGTTCCGTTGTGTCATTGCCTATGTGGTTTCTAATGCGTGTTATTTGTGTCTTCTCCGTCTTTTCTTTAGTTAGGTTTGCCAGCGGTCTCTCAATTTTGTTAGTCCTTTCAAAGAATCAGCTTATTGTCCTTGTCCTGTTGATTGTTTCTATAG
>NW_006409069.1:158999-159685 GCF_000296735.1 Chrysochloris asiatica
TGAGTTTGAACTGCCTACTTTGTAGTTCAAATGGCTTTGCAGTCTGGCGCATCAGTACATAGTGCCACACGATGGATTAATTGCTGCCTTTATGTACGTTTTTGTGTGTGTGTTGTTGCTGCTTTCTTTGTTCTGTGTGTCTTCCTTTACTAAGTTCATGCTTTTTATGTTCTTTTTAGTGAGTTTCCTCATAGATTTAATGCTTCGATATTCTTCTTCGATTTTCATTTTCTTGGTATGTTGTGAAGTGTTCATTTTCTTTGAGGTTAGCTTATAGTCCTCCATTTAGTTCATTACTTTCCCCCTCCATTTAGTGCAATCTATTTTATCCTGTAATAGACCTGTTCTTCTCACCATCTGGATCTCTGTTCCTACATGTTTACCTTCCTTTACACTTTAATTGTTTTGATTATAGACTGAGCTCCCATATACTCTGAGTTTGTTCTTATAGTTTTGTTCTGTTTTTGACTCTTCCTTCCTTCAATTTAGTTTAGGTCAATCTCTGGTTGTTGTCTGTTCTTGTTGGTTCTCAGCAACAGCACTCTCTTTAGGATGTTTTTTTGTAGCACAGTGTTGGCTTTGGAAAAATCCTTTAGCTTCTGTTTATCCTGGAATGTTTTGATTACACCATCATATTTGATTGATAATTTTGCTAGATAAAGGATTCTTGGTTGACAGTTTTTTTT
>NW_006409069.1:161605-162223 GCF_000296735.1 Chrysochloris asiatica
TAGCTATAAGTCTTCAAACTTTTTAAATATTCCTATCTATGAGGTTCAGAGTTTTGGAGCTCTGCCCTGAACTCGATTCACCTGGTATTCTGTCGTATTGCTGAAGATGAACTCCACTGCACCTCTACCCCATTTGCCATCAAATCCCCATAGATCTTTGTTTCCTTTGACACACCGGTCCTTCCAAAGTGTGTTGTTTAATTTCTGCATATTTGTGAATTCTCATGTTCTCCCTCTTCTGATAATCTCTAGTGTTGTTTCACTGTGATTGGAATAGCTTTTAGGATAGATGAGCTGTGGATGGGAAACTGCAACCCTCCCATGTCTGTGCTAACCTTTTTACATGCATTTGTATTTCTTTCTTTCTTTTTTAAGCACTCAGGCATATAATATTTTTATATATAATTTCAATCTTTCAAAACATATTTATCTTATATCCAAAGATATGGTGCATCCTACAGAACATGCTATGTTTACAAGAAAAGATTATGTATCGTACACATAAATTCTTCTGTGCTGTTTTTGGGTGGAGTTATCTGCTGTATATATGTGTTAGGGCTAGTTGTTAATAGGAATCCTTTTGTGGCGCTGTGGGTTAATCAGCCAGACTGCAAATCC
>NW_006409069.1:164818-173078 GCF_000296735.1 Chrysochloris asiatica
CATGGTGGGTGAGGCAATGGACTGCTAACCAAAAAGCTGGGAGTTTGAAACCACCAGCTGTTCCAGGGCAGAATGATGAGGTTATCTACTCTGGTAATGGTTTACAGCTTCAGAACCATATCCTACAGTTTTCCTGTCCTGTTTTTGTTGTTAGGTGCCACCAAGTTGGTACCAACTCATAGCGACCTCATGCACAACAGAAGGAAACACTGCCTGGTCCTGAGCTATCCTCACAATTGTAGTTACAATTAAGCCCATTGATGCTGCAATTGTGCCAATCCATCTTGCTGGGATCTCCATGTTTTCCTCGGACCCAGCACTTTATCAAGCATGATATCCTTCTTAAGGACTGGTCCCTTCTGACAATACGTCTAAAGTATGAAAGACAAACTCTTGTCATCCTGGCTTCTAAGGAGAATTTTTGCTGCATTTTTCTCAACACAGATTGGGATATTTTTGTAGTCCTTGATACTTTTAATTTTCTTGTCCAACACCACAATGCAAAGGTATTGATTCTTCTAAGGTCTGTCCTACTCCTAACTGGGTTGTTAGCAGTCATAAGTGACTCCATGGTGGTGTATTTTTTGTTTGGTTAAGTTCAACATGGTTTTCTTTTTTATATGAATGAAAACATTCATGCAGGCTGTCTCTGATAACAATCTCTTCTGAGATGTGGAAGCCCAGGAAGGTTGAGGGTTCAGACCAACACAGAGGCACTTCAGAAGAAAGGCCTGGAGACCTGCTTCAGGATGATCACAGAACCTAACAACAAGTGACCCTATTTCCCTTTTCAGTGATTCACAAATCTATTTTATGGGCCTTATGAAAAAAAAAAAATCCCATTCTAAAAGCCATAACCTTTTATTACCCTGCAAGTCACATCAGTTTTTATTTTTAATTCCATATTGGAAGGTGTAACTTTATCTAAAATCAAGTAAGTCTTACCTTAGTGTGAAAAAAAAAGCAGATAGGGGTATCATGTGTCCACTCACCTAATTGATATTCCCAGGGCAATTGTCTGAAAGAGAATGGATTGAAATATAAATAAATAAAATCATAAACAGAGCATTGTAAAGGCTTACTGTGTACTAGGACCCATTAAATGATAGCTTTTAGGGAAGATGAGTTGTGGATGGGAACGTGTAGCCCACTCATGTCTATGCTAACCTTTTTACATACATTTATATTTCTTTCTTTCTTTCTGTTTTAAACACTCAGGAATATATGATAATTTACACCACCAAAGGGCACAGTCTGCAAGCCTGCCTCCTGGCCACCAGCTCTCAGTCATTGTCTTCCCAAGAATCTACAGTCCTCAGCTGCTCTCTCTCTCCCTGTCCTCATCTCTGCCTCCACCTCTGGTGTCTCTGCTTTTCTGGATAAGGTTCCCACAGTTCGTTTATGCTCTTCTCCCTTGATGGTCCTAAGCTCCACTGTTCTAGACTGTAAGATTAAATACTGCCCTGTTTTTGTTACAAAAGTTCTACCTTTACAGTTATGACAGTCGCAATTAGTCATGATAACAATGACACATTTTATATTATACTTATGTGTGTGTGTATATATATATATATGTATATATATTTGGTATATATATATTTAAGTATTTTATATATATAAATAAATATTCTGTATATGCACAGGTATTTTATATATATTAGGTATTGTATATATATTATATATGTATATATTATATATTAGAAATATTTATATATATTATATATATAATTTAAGGAGCTCTGGTAGCGTAGTGGTTACAAATCAGGCTGAGAATCTCACAGTCAGCAGTTCGAAACTACCAGCTATTCCGCGGGAGAAAGATGAGGCTTTCTGCTCCCATAAAGATTTACAGCCTCAGAAACCCTATACAGGGTCGCTATGAGTCAGAATCGACTCCACGGCACATAACAACAACTCCAACATATATATAATTTATATATATAATATATAAAAATGTATTACATATATTAAAAAGAGAGAGAGAATCTTGGTGTATTGTTGTGGGTTAAAGTGCCAGACTGCAACGTCAGTGTAAACCGCAAGGTTGGCAGTTCAAACTCACCAGCTGCATCTCAGAAACCCTATACATAATCGCAATGTGTCAAAACCAACTCAACAACACTTAACAACAGCACATAGTGACTTTACCTGAATCAATGGTCTTGACAAGGTTTTCTAGCGGTATGTTCCTCTCCAAAGCCAGCTCCTTGAATCTGCACAAGTCTTCATTGCTGACATCATTGGTTTTTGCTGCATAGCATTGAAGATAAGGCAAGGGAAGAGCCGTTAGTATCCTGAAGAATGTCTGGATTTTCCAGTGAGTAAACAGAATGTATTAATTTGATCGTCAGATGATAACATGGGGTGAAGTCCAAACATTTAACATGCTGTCCTTTTGCTTTTTCTGGACTCCTGGGTGGCACTATAGGATTTAGCACTGGATGGTGAACCACAAGGTTGGCAGTTCAAGCCAACTAGCTGCTCCTCAGAAACTCTACACAACGTCACTGCGAATCAGAACTGACTCAATGGCACTTCACAACAACACCTACGAAATATGGGCAAGAGCAGAGCTGGTTGTGCTGAGAGTTAGGCATTGGACTGATAAACTCAAGGTGAGTAGTTGAAATCTGCTCCTCAGATGGAAGACCAGCTTGTCTCCCCCCCTAAAGAGCTACTCTCAGAAAAGCTGTGGGACCATTCAACTGTCTCTCGTGCAGTTACTATGAGTCAGAACTGACTGGGTTTTACAGGTTAACAGGACTCCAGTGGTGCACCGGGTTATGCACTTTGCTTTTAACTGAGAGGACGTAAATCCTAAACCCTATACCTAGTTGTTAAGAAGCTCTGGTAGCGTAGTGATTATGAATCGGGCTGCTAACCTCAAGGTCAGCTAGTTCAAAACTACAAGCTGTTCTGCCACAGTAAGATGAAGCTTTCTGCTCCCATAAAGATTAACAGCTTCAGAAAACGTGTGTAGGGTTGCTATGAGTCAGAAAGGACTCCATGGCACATAACAACCACCATATTTGCGGTTAGGAGGTAGGAGTCATGGTATGGCACTGTAGGATAAGCACTGTACTGCTAATCTTAAATCTTCACCAGTGTCCCTTGAATCGAGTGTGACTTGTGGTGACCCCATGGATGTTGGCGTAGAGTTTGGGATAAAGTAAAACATTGGGGCCTGGAACTGAATCTCAAATTTCAGTTCACTTGGGGGATGCAGTAGCATTATACCCGCATGTGGTCTGCGGCTGTGACCTCATTGATCCGGTTGGAATTCTCACTGGTCTGCAGACCACGACACACATATTTTTTACAAAAGTTTTCTAATAGTGATTTTCATCATTCCCATCAGACCATCTCTCACCCCATGCAACCAAAGACTGTGTTCTCATAGATGGGATAAGAATATTCTCCCTATCATAAGCCCTCCTCCTTTTACTAAACATACAATTATAGTAAATGCTTACAGAGAATAAGTTATAATACATACCAAACATCTCAATTAAATGTGTAATCTGGCCATTCTCATCCTTATTGATGACGTAAACGATCATCGTATCACTTGATACATACAAAATCTTAAACAAAACGCTTCCGGAATCTGCGTAAGACAGAAAAGAGCTCAAATCCCACAAGCAGAGAAAAAATAGTTTTAAAAATGTTTTATTGTGAATTATTTGATAGTTTATATGGGAGAACATTAGTTTTTCATTCATCCTAACGTATATTATTTCATTGCCATGGTTACAATCCACTCCATGCATCATCAACCAAATGATGGGTGGATAGATGTATAGTACATAGAAACATGCATAAATAGATCCTGGGTGGCTGATAGGTAGATATATTGATAGATGATGGATGGATAGATAGATGGTATGTAGAAAGATAGATAAATGATTGATGGATAAATAGATAAATGGATGGTAAATAGATACATATACGGTTTGTAGAAAGATGGATAGATAAATTACTTTTGGTTAAATAGATCAATAGATAATGGATAGATAGATAGATGGTACATAGAAAGATGGATAGATGCATGGTTGATGGATAATAGATCAATAGATGGGTGGATGGATAGATATATGGTACATAGAAAGATGGATACATATGGACAAATGATAAGTAGATCCAATGGCAGATGATGGAAAGATGGATAGTAGGTTGTAGACAGATAGATGATACATAGATGGATTGGATAGCTACATGGCTATAAAAATTGATAGAAAAAGGGTTGATGAGTACATTGTTATATTAATGATAGATTTAAGGCAGACACACAGATATCTGGATAGATAGATGATGGCTGGAACGATTGATAGATTATGGGTGGATAGATAGTAGATAGATGATGTTAGTAATCATAATAATGGATGGATGGATGGATGGATGGATGGATGGATGGATGGATGGATGCATAAATGTATAGACTGATAGATGATGCATGGATAAGTGGATGGTAGCTAGATGGATAGATGGATGGATGATAGATTCATAGATGATGGATGGATAGATACATTGAAGATACATAGGCAGATTGGTAGATGAGTAGGTGAATAGGCAGATGGATTTTAGATAATTGGATAGATGAATGGGTGAATAGATAGATAGATGGATGATGTTGTTGTTGTTGTTAAGTGCCGTCGAGTCTCTTCCAACCCATTGTTGTTGTTGTTAAGTGCCATCGAGTCGGTTCCGACCCATAGCGACCCTGTACAGGGTTTCCGAGGCTGTCAATCTTTACGGGAACAGAAAGCCTCATCTTTATCCCGCAGAGCAGCTGATAGTTTCGAACAGCTGACCTATGGATAGGTAGATAGAAAGGTATATAGATAAGATAGATAGATAGATAGATAGATAGAGAGAGAGAGAGAGAGAGAGAGAGAGAGAGAGAGAATAGCTCTGTTGTGCATAGGGTAACTTATGACACACACGGGGATGCCATGAATCAGAACTGATTTGTCAAAAAGTGCTTTATAGTTCTTGGGTGGTACAGACTGTTGAGCACTAAACCAATTTCTAAATGTTTGGTTCTTCAAATCTACCCAGAAGTGCCTCAAGAGAAAAGTCTGGCAATTGACTTCTGAAATAACATTAGGGACCCTATCACCCACAGTTCTACTGTGACACATGTGGTGATGCCAAGAATTAGAATCCACTTGACTCCAACTGACCTCATTGTATTCTGTCCATTGGAGTCCTTGGGTGGTGCCGAGGGTCATTGCTGCTACCTAAAACGCTGACGGTTTAAGTTCACCCAAGTAAGTGTCGGAAGAAAGATCTAAAGATCTACTTCTCCCCAAATCAGTCTTTGTAAGCCCTGTGGAGCACAGTTCTTACTCTGACAGACATGACATCTCATGAGCCAAAGACTACTCATGGGCTACTGGTATACATGATAGAAAGCTTGCACTGATTTTGAAGACAAAAACGAAGGATTGGGCAAGCCTATGTCTATTCCAGTGGCATTTGTAATTAGTCCTAGGGATTGTGAAATACAGTCATCTGATCTTGTGTGGACAAAGCTAAAACCATGAACTTGAACCATTTTCATTGAGACGTGGACTCACGCTAGCCGAGAAGGTACTCACAATCAGTTGTGTAAACTTGATGCTGTAATCTTTGTCCAACTACTGTGAAGTTCTGACATTCACCGCAGGGATTCCTTAAAATAAACAGGCAAACAATTCAACTTGCTACTCAATGACAATGATGATATTTCTCAAGTGCTGCATCCATTCTTACTCTTTCCCCCCACATTGTTTCCCCCCTTGAAAATATACACACCGCCCCTTAACCCCGCTGTGTAAGCATTTGAGTTACCACTATCAGCTTCATCTGATATCGTTTTTCAATAGAATACAGTAGTCAATGCAGAAATTCTTTACAAGTTAAGGTAAACAGTTGATCCGCTCAAACAAGACTTTGAGTATTGTTTTTAGTTTAAGGATTAAGATTTATAAATTATTTCAGATCAGCAGTTTCAGGAGTTCAGAAATTCTGCTTTCCATGAGAAGTTTAAATTCTGCTCTGCGTTCTCCACCTTTTGATCAGGACTCAGCCACAGTCTTTGATCAAATCATCAAGTGCACTTTAATTTTGTTAAAAGACAGCCAAGTTTAAGTAACAAACATACACACTTTTAAACTGCCAGAATTAATAAGGTTTTTTTAATCTTAAACTCATAGGACGTCTCCATATGGATGTGGGCTCCTCTATTCTTGGGTTTCTCAAGCTTAGTACTTATTGACACTAAACTCACCAAAGAGTTCTTTTTACTCAGAACCGCCATCAACACTCATGGAAACAACAGTCAAGAAATCAAACGATGTATTGCATTAGGAAAATCTGATGCTCAAGACCCCTTTAAAGTGTTGAAGTGCAAAGATGCCAGTTTGAGGACAAAGGTGTGCGTTATTTCCAGTATTGAAATACTTTCCACGTATATTTCCTCATATACATATACAAATAGACCTTATTTCTTCAATCAAAATTTAAATTGAAGAAATTAGACAAATAGAAAGGTAGAGCTAGCATCATTGTTATTAAGTGATGTTGAACTGAATTAGATTCATGGCAACACTGTATATGATTTCTGAGGCATAACTAGTCAATTTGAATGCCCAATCTTTGAGTTCACAGTCAAGTGTTTATCCCACAGTGCCACACCAGGACTGATTAATGGCACATACTCAGCACAGAACTGGGTTTCCTTCAGAATTCAAATCTCACATCTCTGTAGATTCCAACACGTTCATTAAATTTTTTTCAGTGTGAACAATTATCTTCCAATGTCAGATAAGTTATGTTTTTCATTTGTTATTTGGATATCCCCATTGTGGAAGATGTGCCTGTTCAAACACATCAACACTCAACTCTTGATGGGAATTAAACTCTTGATCCCCCTTCGGAACCATTTCTCAATATTGTTCAGTATAGATCTCATCAAGTGTAGTTGCTGATATTTCAGCACACTTTCTTCCTCAATACACCTTGCTCCATTTTGTTTTTTGGAGGAAAGATCATTGCATGGGGCCATTTATTCAAGTATTGCCCTTATTTTGAAAGACATTCACTGTGGTATGATCATGAGCATGCTCTGCCTCTGGTGATGGTGGTGGTGATGTGTCGTGAAGTCGGTTATAACTCATACTGACCCAGTGTAGGGTTATCGAGGCTGTCAATCTTTATGGGAGCAGAAAGTCTCATGTTTCTCCCACGGAACAGTTGGTAGTTTTGAACTACTACTTGAGGTTAGTAGCCCGACTCATAACCACTACACTGCCACAGCTCCTGCCTTGAGGTTCTAGAGCTGTTTAGTAGCAACCCAGTGCATTAAGTACTGATACCAACCAAGGAATCTCTCTGCCTTCATTTCTCCATGACTGAAGGTATCATTTAGACAGCTGGTCTATCTTCACTCTCTCTAACAAAATGCTCCAAGTTGTTCCACAGAAATCTCCTAATGTTGTTGAGACTAAGACACCAACTTAGGAAAATGATTTTCAGATTAATGTCAGAGACTCTGAAACTTGAGCATATTCCTGATCTTTCACTGCAAATTGGGGTCTAGACACTATTCCATACATCCATTTCATCATGGCTAGATGTTCAGGAACACTTTACTTACTTGATGTAAAAATTGAATTTGACTATTTGACCTCCATCCACGGACTCAGCACTGCGGCAATAAGCTTTTAACACACCACCTTCTTTGATCTTCTCTGCATTGTCGGCTGTCACATAAATTGTGTACCAGTTTCCTGTAATCTGAAATGTTCACATTAGAAACATGAGTCCATCTCTTGCCACCAACACCTAACTCAACCTCAGAACAAAGAAGAAATAATTCTGATTTCGAAGACCAAAGCACAATGAACCCATGCGCAAATAAAACCAGACATAATGTATGAGTTTGAGTCTTTCTTGAAATGCCTAAAACAATGCCATTACAGATCTTTTTTAAAAAAACTGTTATGACAAAATCAAACACTTGTGGTTGCCATATGTTAGACTTGAACTGTAATTCATTGGATCGATTTATGGCCAGGTTTTTCTTCCATGTTATCTCTGGGTCGAAATCGAACCTCCAACTTTCAGTTAGCAACTGGGGGTGCCATGGGAGTTTTCAGCCATCCATTTTAGATACTTCACATACAATAGAAACTCATGAAGACAGAGGATGATACTCTGAGTAGACTCTAGTACACACAAACACCAGGTACATAGATTCCATTACCTCCCTACCTAT
>NW_006409069.1:173178-175063 GCF_000296735.1 Chrysochloris asiatica
AAACACCAGGTACATAGATTCCATTACCTCCCTACCTATACTATGTACCAAAAACACCAGGTACATAGATTCCATTACCTCCCTACCTATACTATGTCCCAAAAACACCAGGTACATAGATTCTATTACTTACCTACATATACTATGTCCCAAAAACACCAGGTACGTAGATTCCATTACCTCCCTACATATACTGAAACATCAAGAAACACACACAAACACACACGAACAAACCATCCTTATCCACCTGTGACTTTTTCTTGGTTGCTAATCCATTCCCAGAATCTGGTTCTGAATCGGCACAAACGAGGCCAACGACAAACATTAAGAAGAGGATCTTCATCGTGTCAGTGGCTGTGGGTCTCTTTGTAGAGTGGATGGAGAGTGGATGAGAGAGTCTACATTTGCAGTGCCTTTTATACCATCCATCTGTTTGTGCCCTATGCAAGGAACTGATTGTCATTAACCAAAAGACAATGCTTAATTTTAACTCTTCAGACAATATCCTGCTTGGCAGGGATGGTTGTTCTCATGGCCTTGGGTCCTTTTATTAATGAGATTAGATTTAGAAGACGTTTGCATAGAGATGGATAGTTGACCTTTAAGAGAACTGCTGGCACACAGAACCAACCAGGTGTTTTAAGGACAGGAAAACTTATTGTCTATTAGATTCTGAATCAAAATGGGACAAGAAAGCACAAATCACATGTCCACAACTCTTGTTCTAATGACTAAGATTGTGTTGATGTTAGGTGCCATGAATATATTTCGTACTCATAAGGGCCACATGCACAACAGAATGAAGCATTGTCCTTTCCTGTGTCATCCTCACAATTGTTGTTGCTGTGACTGTGTCAATCCATCATTGGGGGTCTTCCTCTTTTTCTCTGACCCTCCACTTCACCAAGCATGATGTCCTTCTCCAGGGACTGGTCCCTCCTTTATTTCTCCTTTATCAGATAATATGTCCAAAGCATGAGACATGAAGTCTCACCAACCTGGCGTCTAAGGAACATTCTGGCTATACTTCTTCCAACACATATTTGTTTGTTCTCCTTGCAGGCCATGTTATGGTCCATATTCTTCTCCAACAACATACCTCAAATGCATCAATTCTCCTATGGTCTTCCTGATTCATTGTGCGACTTTCCCATTCATATGAAGTTATTGAAAATACCCTGGTTTGGTGTGGAGCTCCTTAGTCCTCAAACTGACATCTTTGCTCTTCAACACTTTTAAGAGGCATTGTGCGGCAGATTTGCAATACGTCTTTTGATTTCTTGGCTGCTGCTTGCATGAGTGTCTTTGAGAATCCAAGCAATATGAAATCTTTGGAAAGTTCAATTTTTTTTCTCAATTTATCATGATGTTACTTACTCACCAGCTGCTCCTCGGAAACCCTATACAGGGTCTCTATGGGTTGAAACTGACTCAATGGCACTTAACAACAAAAACAACAACAATAGGGTCACTAGGACTGAGACTAAGCTACATGACAAGGACTCTGGGTGTGTGTGGTATTTTGGTTTATCTTTGACAGGGAAAAAGAAGCTTAAAATAATCCCTTTGACTTTCTTGACCTTAGTAATCTCTGGAAATGTTTCTGGAAACATTTAAACATCAACAAAGATTCAGACAGGGGAAGATAAGACGTCCTACTAATGGCAATAAGGATCACTCCAGAAAGAAGAGTTCTTTAGAGTTTACTTTGGGTTTTATGTTCGGGTACTTGTGTTTCTGTCTGATGCATTTCTGCATGTCTTTGTATGTTGGTTTTACCAAAAAGTTTTATATATTCCCCCAACAGTGGTTTCAAAGGGCTTCAAAAGTTCCACGGAATTATATTACCATCTATAAATTCCATTTTCCCACAACGTTTTTGAAG
>NW_006409069.1:176763-177432 GCF_000296735.1 Chrysochloris asiatica
GTAATGCTGTAGAATAAGTATGGGATGACTAACCTCAAGGTCTTCAGTTCAAAACCACCTTGAAGACCCTATACAGGGTCCTTGAAGAACCTATACAGCTGTGTGGGTCAGAAGAGACTGAAAGGCACTTAACAACAACAATTGTACATGGGGTCTTTATGAGTCAGGACTCATGAGATGGAACGTGGACTAGCACACTCTCTTCAACTCTTTCATACCAGGTATGCAATGCCATTTCCATAACTGAACTCCCTTTCTTGCTGATGGTTCTAAAGCCACATGACCATAAGGTTTATTCCCACCCTAGGTCTCAGTTGTGGTGACTTTTTGGGACAATAATTAAGTGTTCAGCCGATAATCAAATGGTCAGTATTACTAATCCACCAGCTGCTCCACTGGAGAAAGATATGACAGTCTCCTTCCATAAAGATGGCATCTTTGGGTGTGCCCAGTTCTACTCTATCCTATGGGGTCTCTAGAAGTTGGAATTGACTCAGCGGCAATGGGTTTAATTTTTTCATTTTTTTGACTGAGGTCTCCATTGCTGTCTCATAATGGATCACTACTGATTCTGTAGCAAAGCAATAACAGTTCTCACACCCAATTTTGTAGGTGATAATGGTGCAATTGCAGGAAATGGCATCTTAATTATACTATGTGGCATCTTGG
>NW_006409069.1:177820-178874 GCF_000296735.1 Chrysochloris asiatica
AAAAAGTTAGTAGGGAAAATTGATACACAATGTTGTTGTTGTCATCAGGTGCCATCAACTTGGAACCGACTCATAGCGACCCCATGCACAGCAGAATGAAACAATGTCTGATCCTGGGCCAACCTCACTATCGCTGCTGCACTTGAGTCCATCAATGCTGCCACCTGGCCAATCCATCTCACTGGGGGTCTTCCTCTTTTTCTCTGACCCTCCATCTTACCAAGCATGATATCCTTCTCCAGTGACTTCTCCCTCCTGACAATATGTCCAAAGTATGAGAGACAAAGTTTAGCCATCTTGGCCTCCAAGATATTTAGGCATCTGGCTGCTCTTCTTCCAAAACAGATCTATTGGTTCTTTTGTCAGCCCATGGCACTTTTAGTATTCTCATCCAATACCACAATTCAAAGGCACCAATTCTTCTACGATCTTCCTTATTCACTGTCCAGCTTTCACATCCATGTGAGATCATTGAAAATACCATGGCTTGCGTCAGGAGACACAATACCAACATTTAATTTTAGGATTTGCTCTTGGTATTTGTATGGGTTTCTGAGGCCCATATTAAATCTCCCATTGTAGTATGATTTTTATGTTTAAAGCTTTTATTGTAAATTTGCATGGGAGAACAGTTTTGCACCAAACCTGTCATATTTTGTTTCATTGCAGTGATTACTATCCCCTCCAGATGCATGTGGTTCTTGATGTTGTTACCTTTATGGGTGAGCAAACTCCAGGGCAAAACATTTAGTTGGGTTGATCCAGAAAGAGATCCATACGTAATTGGATTTCAAGGGTTGAGTAAGGATCAGGTAGTAGATCAGATACATTTTTACATGGACTTTCATACAGCAAGTCTGTATAACATAAGAAGCTACACCAATGGACAAAGATTCAGAATGTCAATATCTAGAATGCTGACACATTGTGACGTATTTGTATCCAATGAAAGGAACAATGTGTACCACAATTGCTAAAGGAGAACCTAATTTGTTGCCAACATGACCACATATAATATAATGAAATAGATTTATTTTTTAAAACGAGAAAGATT
>NW_006409069.1:178974-180260 GCF_000296735.1 Chrysochloris asiatica
TTTTGTTGCACAGGGTTGGCTTTGGTAAAATCCCATAGCTTCTGTTTATCCTGGAATGTTTTGATTACACCCTCATATTTGATTGATAGCTTTGCTGGATAAAGGATTCTTGGTTGGCAATTTTTTTCTTACAGGTTTTTATATATGTCTCCCCATTTTCTTCACGCTTGCATGGTTCCTGCTGAGAGAGCTGAGTTTTATCTGTCTTGCTTGCCTTTGTATGTGACCCTTCTGTTTTCTCTGGCTGCTTTCAGAGGGGGCTTGATGGCGGCTATGGTGGACGTGTAGTGAAGGTTGCCATCAGCAATAACACGGAGTACCAGGCCAAAAAGAACCAGGACAGAGCTCTAAGGCTCAGACCCACAGAGATAGGAATGTTTTTAAGGTTTGAAGGCTTATAGTTTGTGGAGTTTGGAGCTGAAGTGAAAGATCACGTACTTTTGAATCTGCTGGGCCGGGTTCACAGGCCTTAGCCCACATCCTGGGCAAGATCAGGTGGCAAGACGAAAAAGGGGTCGCAGAGACGCCACGGAACAACGCCGCGGGAACCTTGGGATAAAGGTGTGTGCTGGATTTTGTCAGTTTTGCCTTGTTCTGATTTTATTTTTTCTTTGGTGTCGGGTAATTGTTGCACTCCCAGTTTGCCCACCTTCATTCTGGTGAATAGAGGGAGTGCTTGAGTCAAGTGGCCACCCCCCACCCTCACCGCTGGTGGTTTCTTCTACCAGGAATCCGCACAAACACTCAGCCAAAGCTGAGGCGCTGATCTGTCCCCCTTTTGGTCTGTTTTTTATCACGGGTAGGAGAGGAGTCCTGGTGTGGCACTGTGGGTTAATGCGCCAAATTGCAAAGCCTTTTGAACTTCAGGGTCGGTGGTTCAAGCTCACCAGCTGCTCCTCAGAAACCCTATACAGGGTCGCTATGGGTCAGAATTGACTCGACAGCACTTAACAACAACAAGGAGAGGAGGGCAGAAGTGACTGAAAGAGAATTTAAAGGCAAAAATCTCTCAGACAGCTTTGAAGCCAGGAACTTAGGACATTAAAGACATACGTATATTAAGCTACGTATGTCTTTTTTCCCCCCTTTTTTTCTTCCCTGCCTCCTCTCCCTTTTCTGTGATTAGAGACTGCTGTACTCAGTCTTGTTTTTGTTGGTGCTGTACTATTTCCTTCTGTTCTGAAAGGGCAGAGGAGTAGAATGGATGAGATGGAGGGTAGAATCAGTGAGCTGGAAGACAGGTCTCTCAGTGCCACTAAGATAGAAGAACAAACATAAAAAAGGAT
>NW_006409069.1:181169-183788 GCF_000296735.1 Chrysochloris asiatica
CCACTTGGTCCTGCCATTTGGTCTCGCCCGAGTTTTTGGCTCCAGGTCACCAAGCCCGGCAGATTCACAATGACGTGATTTCTTACTTCTGCTACAAATTCCACTAACTATAAGCCTTCAAACATTTTAAATATTCCTATCTTTGAGGTTCAGAGTTTTGAAGCTCTGCCCTGAACTCGATTCACCTGGTATTCTTCATATTGCTGAAGACGAACTCTACTGCACCTCTACCCTATCTGCCTTCAAATCCCCATAGATCTTTGTTTCCTTTAACTCACCAGTCCTTCCAAAGTGTGTTGTTTAATTTCTGCATATTTCTGAATTCTCATGTTTTCCCTCTTCTGATAATCTCTGGTGTTGTTTCACTGTGATTGGAATAGGACACATTAAATGATAGCTTTTAGGAAAGATGAACTGTGGATGGGAAACTGCAGCCCTCACATGTCTATGCTAACCTTTTTACATACATTTGTATTTCCTTCTTTCTTTTTTAAGCACTCAGGCATATAATTTTTTTTTAAACTTTATTATTTCAGTCTTTCAAAACATATTTATCTTGTATCCAAAGATATGGTGCATCCTACAGAACACCCTAAGTTTACTGGAAAAGATTATGTATCATACACATAAATTCTTCTGTGCTGTTTTTGGGTGGAGTTATCTGCTGTATATATATATTAGGGCTAGTTGTTAATAGGACTCCTTTTGCAGCGCTGTGAATTAATCAGCCAGACTGCAGAGCCATTTGAACTGCAAGGTCGGCAGTTCAAGCTCACCAGTTACTCATTGGAAACCCTATACAGAGTCACTATGGGTCAAAACTGATTCAACAGCACTTCACAACAACAAGAAATCATTAACAGTGATGTTTCTATCTTCTGTTTTTTTTATTTATCTCTTTTCTATTTGTCCTATTCATTATTAAAACAGAACTTACTTTAAATAAATGACCCTCTGGGGATTTTATGACAATCCTAAGATGTTGACCCACTGATATTAACCATGTTGGACTTCTTCTCAAACTTCTGTCTCTCCTGTGTAGGAAACTTGTGGGAATCTCTATTCAGCATTTTGGGTTTCCCAGCTGTTTCTGTCTATTGATCTCCACTAAATCCCATAACATGAAAAGTGGCAATTAGTAGCTAAGCATCCTAAGGTAATTGGTGTAGATTGTTGAACTCAGCAATACTGGTGCCCTCCATTTCAAAATCAACCCTTGATTTTCAGTTGTTCTGACAGAATTGGACCAGTAAAGTTTAGGATCACAGTCTAGGTTATGAGGCCTCTGGGTGTGGTTCTGTAGGATAAGGACCAGACTACTAATCTTTAGTTCAGTAGTCTAAACCCAACAGCCATTCCAAGGAAACCAAGCTCACTATGAGCTGGAACCAGCTTGATGGCCCTTAACAACAATGACATCTAGGTTATGGACTTCTTGTGAGGTGCTGTAAGATAAGCACTAGACTGTTAACCACAAGGCTGGTAGTTTAAATCTACCAGACAGTCTTCAGAAACCCTATACACGGTCACTTGGAGTAGGAACCTACTTGATGGTACTCAACAGCAACATTGAAGTGATACTCTTGGTATCATATTAACGGGGGGGTGGGGGGGTGCCTTCAATTGAAGAGGGCATTACTGCTGTGGTATAATGCACTGGACCGCAAGATGGGTTTGAACTGCAAGGTCGGTGGGTCAAACCCACCAGCCGCTCCTCAGAAACCCTATACGGGTTGGTTATGGCTCGAAACTGACTTGACGACACCTAACAACAACAACAAGTACACAAGTGAAAGTCAAATATATAAGAACCTCACAGATTTATTGTGTCCTCTGCTTTCAAGAACAAAGTCATCTCAAATTTATATTTGCCTTGGAGTGCTCATCAGGTAGCTTCAAGGTTGGTGGTTCAAGCTCACCAGCCACTCTTTGGAAACCCTATAAAGGGTAACTACAGGTCAGAACCGACATGCCAGCACTTAACAACAACAACATATATATGCATGTGTGTGTATGCATATATGCAGTACCTATATGCACATGTACTGGAGTCCTGGTGTGGCACTGTGCATTAATGTGCTGAACTGCAAAGTCAGTTTGAACTGTAAGGTTGGTGGCTCAAGCTCACCAGCCATTCCTCAGAAACCCTATACAGGAATGGTATGGGTAGAACAAACTCAATGATACTTAAGAACAACAAATATTTATACATCTCCCAGGAACGCTGAGCGTACAGATGTAGATCCAGGACTCTGAATGTGGACTTTAGCTTCCTAAACTGTGAAGGAATAAATTTCTGTTTGTCAAAGCTCCCCGTTTATAGTATTTCTGCCATAGTAACACTGTGTAACTAAGAAAGTCTTGGAAAACCCCATGGGGCAGTTGTAGTGTGTCCTGTAGGGTTGTAATGAGGCAGAATCAAGACAGCATCAATGAGTTTGGGGGTTTTACAGGGAGTCCTGGGGTGGAGCTGTTCCTTGGAAACGCTATGCAGAGTTGTTATGAAGCATAACTGGCTCGACGACACTTAACAACAGCAACATGAGTCTAGATTGAATTGATTTAATTAATCAAGTATGAATCCATTTAAGATCAAGCAGAGTACAGTTGGTGAGTGGA
>NW_006409069.1:184164-193240 GCF_000296735.1 Chrysochloris asiatica
GATGTGAAGAATCATGAGTGGCCCAGGGAAGAGTCTTTGTCTCGAGCTACCTGGATGCACAGGTATGACTGCACAACATAAAACTGTATTTGCATGTTAGGACCACACACCTCTTCCATCAATCTTAGGAAGCATTGCACTTGTTGTCAGCAAACTTCAAGATCATGTATTCACATCAGAATGCATCCAGTCCCAGAGCCCCTGAGTTGAACTGTAGGAACCCTGGTGGCATGGTGGGTGAGGCAATGGACTGCTAACCAAAAAGCTGGGAGTTTGAAACCACCAGCTGTTCCAGGGCAGAATGATGAGGTTATCTACTCTGGTAATGGTTTACAGCTTCAGAACCATGTCCTACAGTTTTCCTGTCCTGTTTTTGTTGTTAGGTGCCACCAAGTTGGTACCAACTCATAGCGACCTCATGTACAACAGAAGGAAATACTGCCTGGTCCTGAGCTATCCTCACAATTGTTGTTATGCTTGAGCCCATTGATGCTGCCATTGTGCCAATCCATCTTGCTGGGATCTCCATGTTTTCCTCAGATCCTCCACTTTATCAAGCATGATATCCTTCTTAAGGACTGGTCCCTTCTGACAATACGTCTAAAGTATGAAAGACAAACTCTTGTCATCCTGGCTTCTAAGGAGCATTTTTGCTGCATTTTTCTCAACACAGATTGGGATATTTTTGTAGTCCTTGATACTTTCCATTTTCTTCTCCAACACCATAATGCAAAGGTATTAATTCTTCTAAGGGCTGTCCTACTCCTAACTTGGTTGTTAGCAGTCAGAAGTGACTCCATGGTGGTGTATTTTTGTTTGGTTAAGTTCAGCATGGTTTTCTTTGTTATATGAATGAAAACATTCGTTAGTGCAGGTTGTGTCTGACAACAATCATTTCTGAGATGTGGAAGCCCAGGAAGGTTGAGTTCAGAAAGTCCTGGAGACCTGCTTCAGGACAATCATAGAACCTAACAATAAGTGACCCTATTTCCCTTTTCAGTGATTCACAAATCTATTTTATGAGACTTAAAAAAAAAAATTAAAAAATCCCATTCTAAAAGCCATAACCTTTTATCACCCTGCAAGTCACATCAATTTTTATTTTCAATTCCATATTGGAAGGTGTAACTTTATCTAAAATCAAGTAAGTCTTACCTTAGTGAGGAAAAAAAAAAAAAAGCAGATGGGGTACAATATGTCCACTCACCTAATTGATATTCCCAGGGCAATTGTCTGAAAAAGAATGGATTGAAAAATAAATAAATAAATAAAATCATAAACAGAGCATTGCAAACGCTTACTGTGTCCAAGGACACATTAAATGATAGCTTTACGGAAGATGAGTTGTGGATGGGAACCTGCAGCCCACCCATGTCTATGCTAACCTTTTTACATACATTTGTATTTCTTTCTTTCTTTCTTTTTTAAACACTCAGGAATATATGATAATTTACACCACCAAAGGGCACAATCTGCAAGCCTGCCTCCTGGCTGCCAGCTCTCAGTCCCTCTCTTCCAATGAATCTAGAGTCCTCAGCTGCTCCCTCTCTCCATGTCCTCATCTTTGCCTCCATTTCTGGTGTCACTGCTTTTCTGGGTAGGTTCCCACATTCCATTTGTGCCCTTCTCCATTGATGGTCCTAAGCTCCACTGTTCTGGACTGTAAGATTAACTACTGTTCTGTTTTTGTTACAAAAGTTCTACCTTTACAGTTATGACAATCGCATTTAGTCATGTCAACAATGACACATTTTACATTATTCTTATGTGTGTGTGTATATACATGTATATATTCAATATATATATATATTTAAGTATTCTATATATATAAATAAATTTGCTATATATGCATAGGTATTCTATATATACATAGGTATAGGTAGCGTAGTGGTTATGAATCGGGCTGTGAGCCGCAAGGTCAGCAGTTCGAAACTACCAGTGGTTCCATGGGAGAAAGATGAGGCAGTCTGCTCCTGTAAAGATTTACAGCCTTGGAAACCCTGTGTAGGGTCGCTATGAGTCGGAACTGACTCCACGGCACACAACAACAACAAATTATATATATATTAGAAATATATATATATATATTATATATACATGTATATTTTATATAATATATTAAAATGTATTATATATTTTTAAAAGAGAGAGAGAATCTTGGTGTATTATTGTGGGTTAAAGTGCCAGACTGCAACGTCAATGTAAACCGCAAGGTCGGCAGTTCAAACTCACCAGCTGCATCTCAGAAACCCTATACATGATCGCAATGTGTCAAAACCAACTCAACAACACTTAACAACAGCAACATAGTGACCTTACCTGAATCAATGGACTTGACAAGGTTTTCTAGCGGTATGTTCCTCTCCAAAGCCATCTTCTTGAACCTGTCCAAGTCTTCATTGCTGACATCGTTGGTTTTTGCTGTATAGCATTGAAGATAAGGCAAGGGAAGAGCTGTTAGTATCCTGAAGAATGTCTGGATTTTCCAGTGAGAAAACAGAATGTATTAATCTGATCGTCAGATGATAACATGGGGTGAAGTCCAAACATTTAACATGCTTTTTCTGGACTCCTGGGTGGCACTATAGGATTAGCACTGGATGGTGAACCACAAGGTCGGCAGTTCAAGCCAACTAGCTGCTCCTCAGAAACTCTATACAAGGTCACTGCGAATCAGAACTGACTCAATGACACTTCACAACAATACCTACGAAATATAGGCAAGAGCAGAGCTGGTTGTGCTGAGAGTTAGGCATTGGACTGATAAACTCAAGGTGAGTAGTTGAAATCTGCTCTTCAGATGGAAGACCAGCTTGTCTCCTCCCCTAAAGAGCTACTCTCAGAAAAGCTGTGGGACCATTCAACTGTCTCTTGTGCGGTTACTATGAGTCAGAACTGACTGGGTAGTTATGAGTTGGGTTTTACAGGTTAACAGGACTCCAGTGGTGCACTGGGTTATGCACTTTGCTTTTAACTGAGAGGATGTAAATCCTAAACCCTATACCTAGTTGTTAAGAAGCTCTGGTAGCATAGTGGTTATGAATCGGACTGCTAACCTCAGGGTCAGCTAGTTCAAAACTACAAGCTGTTCCGCCACAGAAAGATGAAGCTTTCTGCTCCTGTAAAGATTAACAGCTTCAGAAACCGTGTATAGGATTGCTATGAGTCAGAAAGGACTCCACGGCATGTAACTACCACCATACCTGCGGTTAGAAGGTAGGAGTGATGGTGTGGCACTGTAGTTAAGCACTGGATTGCTAATCTTAAGGTTGGTCGTTCAAACTCACCAGCTGCTCCTCAGAAACTCTATGCAGGGACACTATGAGTCTGAACCGACTTCATGTCACTTAACAACAACAACGTAACTGCGTTTAAGGAGCCCTGGTAGTATAGCGGGGTAGGAGTTGGGCTGCTAAACCACAAGGTCAGCCATTTGAATCCCCCATCCTTTCTACAGAAGAAACAGGGGTCTTTCTGCTCCTGTACATATTCACCATCTTGGAACCCTACATAGGGTCACTGAGTTGGAATTTACTCGATGGCAGTGTGTTTTTTTCTAAAACATACACCTGTGGCTGCAATCTCAATTGGAAACAAAATAGAGTCCTCTGTTAATAAGCAAATGAGTATGAAGTGTGTCTTCAACAAATCTCTTTTGACACACTAAACAAGGAACAAGAAAGTCAAGAGAGAGAAAAGAGATACCACGTGCAGTTTCATCAAAAACCCCAGAGCAGACAGAGACGAACCCTTCCCCTAGAACTGCAACCTTGAAGTCAGACTTCTAGCCCCTCAAACTGGTGTCCTGGTTTGCCACTATAGGCTAAGTACTGGACAGCTAACCACAAGGTTGATGGTTCAACCCCACCAACTCCTAATATGGAAACCCTATACAGGGTTGCTTTGAGTCAGAGCCAGCTACACAATACTTAAAAACAACAGCAATCTTGGAGCAAAACGAATGTCTGTTTGGCAAAGCCACCCCTTGTGGTATACCCTGGTGAACTAAGACAGCATCTACCATTGGATCTGTCGGTCAAAGGGATATGTGTTGGTTTTTGCTTCAACCCACTGAGTGGTCAAACAGGAGCTTGTGTTTCCCTAGAGAGTGACAGGTTCAAGTCTTCACCAGTGTCCCTTGAATCGAGTGTGACTCATGGTGACCCCATGGATGTTAGAGCAGAGTTTTGGATAAAGTAAAAGATTGAGGCCTGAGATGAATACAGATGACTTCAGACAAGTCATCTTGCTGGAACTGAATCTCAAATTTCAGTTCACTTGGGGGATGCAGTCGCATTATACCAGCATGTGGTCTGCGGCTGTGACATCATTGATCCAGTTGCAATTCTCACTGGTATGCAGACCACAACACACATATTTTTTTACAAAAGTTTTGTAATAGTGATTTTCATCATTCCCATCAGACCATCTCTCACCCCATGCAACCAAAGACTGAGTTCTCATAGATGCGATAAGAACATTCTCCTCATAAGCCCTCCTCCTGTTACTAACCATCCAAGTATAGTAAACTTGTATTACAAATATGGTAAACTCTTACCGAGAATAAATTATAATACTTACAAAAAATATCAATTAAATGTGTAATCTGGTCATTCTCGTCCTTGTTGATGACGTAAATGATCATCGAATCACTTGATACATACAAAATTTTAAACAAAATTCTTCCGGAATCTGTGTAAGACATAAAAGAGCTGAAAACCCACTAGTAGAGAAAAAAACATATTTTAAAACGTTTTATTGTGAATTATTTGATAGTTTACATGGGAGAACACTAGCTTTTCATTCATCCTATTATATATCATTTCATTGCCATGGTTACAATCCACTCCATGCATAATCAACCAACCAAAGGGCAAGCTTGCCCCCTGCTCATCAGCACAAAAGTCCCTCTGTCTATCTGGGTATAGAGTCCCCAGACGTTCTATCCCTTCACGTCATCATCCCTGCCTCCATCTGTGGCATCACTGTTTCACTGGGTAGGGTCCCGCTCTCTGCTCTTCTCTCTTGACGGTCCCAGGGACCTCTGCTCTTGGACTGCAAAGTCAATAACTTCCTTACTTTTGCTATCAAACGTCTATCTTTACATTTCCAACCCTCACAGTCAGTCCTGACAACAATTATTCACTATTATATCACAAGAGATATGTCCCCATCACCTTTCATCAGCCCTGCCCAGATGGATTGGATATTACTCAGTGGAGATTCTACCTTCCTCTGTGCCCTCTGGATCTAGGTTCCCCCTCTTGAAAGCTTGCAAGCCAGTCACTTCTTGCCTTTGTAGCCTCCTCCCCCTTTGGGTAGCCAATGTCCAAGTTGTCCATCCCTGTCTACTCTGTGTATGGATGGGGTGGGACAGAGAAAAGATTTTAAATCTCACGATCACCAACACGCTCCAACGAAACATTGACACGTTACCTTCTTGTGACATGGTGTTGGCTGACCTACCTCATTCAGGCATTTCAATCTCTCCAAACTTGCTCACAAAATGTTTGCCTCTGTTAGCAAAACTAAGGTGGTTGGGAGTAGTTTTTATACATCACCATCTTAAATGGAAAGACATCTGATTTTTTCAGTGTTATTTATATATTGCCAGAACATTGTTGTTGGGTGAGGCTGAATCCATTCTGTCTCATGACACTGTGCTAATGAAGAACTGCCCCCCAGGGTTTCCAAAACTGTTCTGGACGTGGGAGCAGACTGCCAAGACTTTACCTGCCGCAACAGCTGTTCAGTTCAAATGGGCAGCCTTTCAGATTAGCAGCTGTGTGCTTAACCACAGTGTCACCAGGGTTTTGTTGTCATATATAAGAGACTTATTTAATATCAGGAAGCTGTATGTGTGTAGTGAGAGTCGCTCTTCAGCCACCTCACAGGACATTGTAAGAGATGATTGCTAACATTGGGGAAAATGTGTGAGCACATTGTCAAGGACAGTTAACACTGCAAATAAAATTATGTAAGTTATTAGATACATTGCTCACTACATGGATAAATGATGAGTGGATAGATATATACTACATAGAAACATGCATAAATCGATCCTGGGTGGCTGATAGGTAGATATATTGATAGATGATGGATGGATAAATAGATGGCATGTAGAAAGATAGATAAATGATTGATGGATAAATAGATAAATAGAGGGTAAATATATACATATATGGTATGTAGAAAGATGGATGGATAAATTACTGATGGGTAAATAGATCAATAGATGATGGATAGATAGATAGATAGATGGTATGTAGAAAGATGGATAGATGCATGGTTTATGGATAATAGATCAATAGATGGATGGATGGATATATAGTACATAGAAAGATGGATACATATGGACAGATGATACGTAGATCGAATGACAGATGATGGATAGATGGATAGTAGGTTGTATATAGATAGATGATACATAGATGGATTGGATAGCTACATGGCTATAAAAATTGATAGAAAAAAAGGTTGATGAGTACATTGTTATATTAATGATAAATGTAAGGCATACACACAGATATATGGATAGATAGATGATGGCTGGATCGATTGATACATTATGGGTGGATAGATAGATGATGTTAATAATCATAACAATGGATGGATGGATGCATAAATGTATAGACTGATAGATGATGGATGGATGGATAAGTGGATGGTAGCTAGATGGACAGATGGATGGATGATAGATTGATAGATGATGGATGGATAGATACATGGAAGATACATAGGTAGATTGGTAGATGGGTGGGTGAGTAGGCAGATGGATTTTAGATAAATGGATAGATGAATGGGTGAATAGATAGATGGATGGACATGTAGATAGAAAGGGATATAGATAAGATGATAGATAGAGAGAGAGAGAGGGAGAGAGAGAGATAGATAGAGAGAGACTAGCTCTGTTGTACATAGGGTAACTATGAGTCGGTACCGACTCAATGGCACCTAACAACAGCAAGAAGTAACTATGTTGACTACTATTCAAGGGGATCCCACGTACAATATAATGAAGCATTGCTTGGAATTGTGCCATCTTCATGGCTGTTGGACATTGCAACAATCACCCTCACCAAGTGTCCCCATTGCCCTCGCTGGTCTTCTACTTAACCAACAATAATGTCTTCCTTCAGCTATTTTCCCCACTGTTGACATGTTCAATGTAAAACTGTGACAGTTTTCAGGGTCTGATTTTCAAAAGTAGATTTCCAGGCCATTCTTCCTAGTCTGTTTTAGTCTGAAAATGTTGCAGAAACCTGTCCACTGTGATTGACTCTGCTGGTATTTGACACACCTGGACATAGCTTCCAGCATCACAGCAACACACAAGACACCGCAAGGTCAGTGATTCAAATACAACGGCTGTTTCCAGGAGAAAGATGAAGTTTTCTAATACCCTAGAAATTAGTTGTTGTTCTTGTTATTAAGTGTCATCGAGTTGGTACCGACTCACAGTGACCCTGTACAGCATTTGCAGGGAGTTACTGGTGAGCTTGAATCATCGAACTTGTGGTTCAAACCAACCTAGCATAGACACTTATAGCCTTGGAAAACACTGCACAGGAACTGACTTGAGGACATACACCAGCAATAACAATTCTGGGGTGTAGTTAGCAATAGCATTTCACACTGGGACCTTGAAGTCTCTGAGTGTCAGAAATTCTTAAGATGGACTTTTAACTAATAGTCTGGTAGAATGCACCCACTCATAGCGGACTCAGAAAAAAGGCCTGAAAATTAACTTTTAAAAGTCAGACACTGGAAACTCTGTAAGCAAAGTTCTACTGTGACCTACATGGGGCACCATGAGTGGAAACTACTTATGTAACACGATCCACTGAAAACCCTATGGAGCAAAGATCTACTGTGACACACATGGGGACACCATGAGTGGAATCTGCTTATGAAAAATCAAGCACTGAGAACCCTGTGTGGTACAGTTCTACTCTGACACACACAGGGACACCATGAGTGGAATCTATTTATTAAAACCATCCACTGAAAACCCTGTGGAGCAAAGTTCTACTCTGACACACATGAGGACACCATGAGTGAGATTTGCTTATGAAAAATCATCCATTGAGAACCCTGTGAGCACCGTTCTACTCTGACAAACACGGGGCATCATGAGTGGGATCTACTTATGAAAAATCATCCATTGAGAACCCTGTGGAGCACAGTTCTACTGTGACACATGTGGCGATGCCAAGAATTAGAATCCACTTGACTCCAACTGACCTCATTGTATTCTGTCCATTGGAGTCCTTGGGTAGTGCCGAGGGTCATTGCTGCTACCTAAAATGCTAATGGGTTAAGTTCACCCAAGTAAGTGTCGGAAGAAAGATCTGAAGATCTACTTCTCCCCAAATCAGTCTTTGTAAACCCTGTGGAGCACAGTTCTTACTCTGACAGACATGACATCTCATGAGCCAAACACTACTCATGGGCTACTGGTATACATGATAGAAAGCTTGCACTGATTTTGAAGACAAAAACGAAGGATTGGGCAAGCCCATGTCTACTCCAGTGGCATTTGTAATTAATCCTAGGGATTGTGAAATACAGTCATCTGATCTTGTGTGGACAAAGCTAAAACCCTGAACTTGAACCATTTTCATTGAGACGTGGACTCACGCGAGCCAAGAGGGTACTCACAATCCATTTTGTAAACTTGATGTTGTTGTCTTTTTCCAGCTATTGTGAAGTTCTGACATTCACCGCTGGGATTCCTTAAAATAAACAGGCAAACAAACAATTCAACTTGCTACTCAGTGACAATGATGATATTTCTCAGGTGCTGCATCCATTCTTACTCTTTCCCCCCACATTGTTTCCCCCCTTGAAAATATACACACTGACCCTTAACCCCGCTGTGTAAGCATTTGAGTTACCACTATCAGCTTCATCCCAGATCGTTTTTCAATAGAATACAGTAGTCAATGCAGAAATTCTTTACAAGTTAAGGTAAACAGTTGATTCACTCAAACAAGACTTTGGGCATTGTTTTTAGTTTAAGGATTAAGATTTCTAAATTATTTCAGATTGGTAGTTTCAGGAGTTCAGAAATTCT
>NW_006409069.1:211873-212719 GCF_000296735.1 Chrysochloris asiatica
GAAGCTAAGGGATTTTGCCAAAGCCAACCCTGCTATGAAAAACATCTTAAAGGAAGTTCTGTGGACTGAGAACCAACACGAACAGACAACTACAGAATGACGTATGTGGCAGCATCACCACGAACTCAATCAACAAATGGAAGAGTCAAGAACAGAATAAAATTATAAGAACAGAAGACCTGGAAAGTCAGTCTATAATTAAAACAATTACAGTGTGAAAGAAGGTAAACACAAAGGAACAGAAATCCAGGTGGTGGGAAGGTCAGGTAGATTATAGGATAAAATAGACTATCTTAAATGGACGGAAGAATTAATGGACTATCAGGTACCCACAATGGGCTTGGGGTGGGGGGTTTAGTTTCAGTATTGGGGAGAGCAATACAAGAAAGGGGGAGGGGCAGAAGAACAAGATAGGGTGCATCCTAGTCCATAGCAATTAAACTGTAGGATAAGCACTGAACCTCAGGTCATTTGATCCAAAAGGTCAGCAGTTCAAACTCACCAGCCACTCCTCAGAAACCCTAGAGAGTCGCTATTAGTGAGAACCAGCTTAACAACAACGAAGCTAGCTTTAAAAAGGTGTGCTCAAATGTAAAACCATTTCAAAACAGAAGGACACATACATTTTTAACATGGCAAAGAAAAAAAATAACTTGTGGGTTTTCCAAAAGTGACTGAAAACAGAGAATTTTTCTATTAGGAGGTTCATCTATGAAGCTCAACAATTCAAACACCATGACTACCTTCAATCATTTTCACAGAACCTTTCTTAGTGTTTCCAATGTCAATTTTGTTTTTATCTTTCAAGTTATCCGTGTTTGGATGGAGGTATGGGAGGGGAGGTTG
>NW_006409069.1:214244-240818 GCF_000296735.1 Chrysochloris asiatica
AAATGCTTGGGCAATATTTACTCATACCAGGTGGCATGCATCTCCAGGAATACACTTCCTTTCTGGAAATAAACTCTCCCCTTCACTCCTTCCAAATTTCAAAGAGAAATGTTTTAGTCCCAGTCCATTTCTATTAGGATTCTTGTTGAAGGATGGAAGAACCTATCCCATGAGCCTTAAGAGATGCCAAGTGATAGAATTATCAACATCTGAGGAGGAAAACTCTGGTCTTCATTGTTATTCTAGACTCAAAGCCTGTGAAGGACTTGCTAGTGGGTACTGAGCCACTGAGCTTTGTTTGGGATGAGGTCTTCAGAGTGTTCTGAGTGTGTCTGTCTTCCAATGTCATGTAGGAGAACCTGTGTTTATCCCTTATTCCTCACTCTAGTTTACTGGGCCATTCATGGACTACATAGAATATCTTCTCTGCATAATGCTTGGCCATCAGTGCTTGGCTTGGCATGGTATTTCTGTTAGGTGCTATCAAGTGAGTTCTTATTCATATCCATTGTAGCCACAACACAACAATGTCCAGTCTTGCATTATCCTCACAGTTTTTCTATCTGAGTCCATTATTGCTGACACCGTATCAATTCTCTTCTTTGTTGATGCTTAACTTCATCAAACACAATGTCCTTCTCCAGGCTTCAAATGTGCTGATGCTTCTCCTGTCTTCTTATTCATTGTCCAACTTTCACATGCGTATGAAGCCATTGAAAACATTATAGCTTGAGTCCGGAACACTTTCGTACTGAATACAATAGTTCTTTTTTTTTTTTGATTGTTTCAAGAAAAGAGGGTTTGATGTACTTTTCTTGGCTGTAAGCTCTTTATGGGGAATTTAGTGAAAGTTTACAGAGCAAATGAATTTTTCATTAAACAGTTTATATGTATTTGTGTTTGTGTCATTGAATGCAATCTCCACCAAAAAACCACTCTTGCCATTTCCTCCTTCTGTTTCCTGTTTCTATTTCTCCTTCTTTCCTAACCCTTCTGAGGTCTGTCCTTGGATATATATTATCCTTTAGTTTTCAAATAATTGAAGATTCTAATAGGTGCTACCTCTAGGAGAAGAATTTCTCCTTGTAGTGTCTAGGAACAGGCCCTAGTCTCCTTTCAGCGCCTGCAGTCCTCGTATTCCTTGTAGATTTCCATACACCATGGACTTTCAAAAGAACAAACAGATCCGTGTTGGGAGAAGTATAGCCAGAGTGCTCTTTGGAAGCTAGAATGCCAGACTTGGTCTCTCATACTTTGGACACATTGTCAGGAAGGACCAGTCCCTGGATAAGGACATCATGTTTGGCAAAGTGGAGGGTCAGAGAAAAAGAGGAAGACCCCCCCAATGAGATGGATTGCCACAGTGGCAGCATCAGTGGACTCAAATGTGACAATGATTGTGAGGTTGGCCCTGGATCGGGCAGTGTTTTGTCCTATCACACATAGGGTCACTATGTATCTGTGCCAACTCTATGGCACCTAGCTACAACAAGTATAGCAAATCATTTTATGGGGCTGATTGCATTATATTGGATCTCATCACGGATGTGAAAACTATATCATAGTTGTTCAACCAAAGAATCCTGGCGCAGACAAGTTGACACAAAACATTGACTATCATATCATCTCTTTGAAGAATACCATTGGAATCTGGATTGCAATTGCTTTACTTCAATAGATGGTTTCATGTAGTACTGACATTTTCATGATGGTAAATCCTCCTATCCATGAGTATGGTATATTTTTTCCGTTTTATGTATGTCTATTGGTTTCTTGTAGTAGGGTTCTTGTAGTGTGGTTTCATGTAGTCTTTTTTGTATAGGGCTTCCATTTACTTCGTTATATTTATTCTGAAGTATTTAATCATAGACAGGGTCGCTATGGGTCAGAGCCAACTCGACGACACTTAACAACAACAAGAACATACTTGTAAAAGAGGAAGAACTTCAATGGGATGGACTAACACAGTTGATACATCAATGGGCTCAGGCGTAGCAACATTGTGTGGTTGGCCCAGGACCAGGCAGTGTTTCATTCTGTTGTGCATAAGGTCACTAGATATTGGTACCAACTCCATGACACCTAACAACAACAACATAGATATTATATGAAGTAATAAACTGTAACATAGTTTTGGTGGTGGTGGTAAGTTTTATAAGGGCCAGTTCATATGTAGACCCATATGTAAATCAGGCCTTTGTAGTCTGGGCACTGCCTGCACTATTATCAATGTTGTTCACTCTTAGTGGTTACTCATTCAGAACTTTTTTTGTTGCTCATTGTACTTAAGATCAGATAAATCACCACACTACTCTCTGTGCTTTAATTTGAGTTATGTATTCTATTTTCAAGAAAATAAATAAGTACACAACCAAATGCCCAGCATCAAACTAAGGAAAAGCTCTCAATCACGTTTTTTTTCATTAACATGGTAATTAATAATTTTGCGATTTTTTGAATGACGTGATCACAAGATAATTACTGAACAACAGATGACAGTGATGTACTTAAGTTTATCTTAATTCTTTCCCCTAGTTAATATTGTGAAGCTTTCAGAAAACACTTCCAACTTTAGATATCTGTACTCAGATTTGTTTCTTTGGAAAAGAAAAAGATTGTTGTAGATTTACACTTTGTTGGTGTTGCTAGGTGCCCTGATGTGAGTTCCAATTCATAGGAACCCTATGTACAACAGAACAATCACTGCCCAGCTCTGTATCATCCCCACAATTGTTGAAATGTTTGAGCTCATTGTTGCTACTACTGTGTTAATCAATCTCACTGGGGGTTTTCTCATAGACTTTCTATTTTTATCAAGAGTGATGTCCTTTTCCAGGGACTGATCCCTCCTGATGTTGTTGTTGTTGTTGTTAAGTGCCGTCGGGTCGGTTCCGACCCATAGCGACCCTGTACAGGGTTTCCGAGGGTGTAAATCTTTACGGGAGTAGAAAGCCTCATCTTTCTCCCACAGAGAAGCTGGTAGTTTCGAACCGCTGACATTAAGGTTCACAGCCCGATTCGTAACCACTACGGTACCAGAGCTCCTGATAACATATCCAAAATACTAGAGATGAAGTCTGGCCATCCTTACTTTTAAAGAGTGTTCGGACTGTGCTTCTTACAACACAGATTTGTTCATTCTTCTGGAAGTCCATGGTACTTTCCATATTCTTCAACAATACCAGAATTCTTCATCATGCATTAATTCTTCTCTGATCTTTCTTTCTCATTGTCCAGTTTTCCCAGGCATATGAAGTGATTAAAAATACCATAGCCTACGTCAGGCATATGCTAGTCTTCAAAGTGACATCTTTACACTTTTAGACTATAAAGATGTCCTTTGCAGCAGATTTGCCCAATACAATATAGCCTTTGATTTCTTGACTGCTGCTTCCATGGATATTGATTGCAGATTGAAATAAAATGAAATACTGGACAATGGTTAATATCATAATGATTCTTGCAATAATGCATGGTCATTAAATTCTTGAGAAGAGAAAAGAATACCCCACTTCAGCCATCATCATTGTTGTTGTTAAGTGCTGTTGAGTCATTCTGAGTTATAGCAACCCTGTATAAGGTTTCTGAGAAACCGCTGCTGTGTTTGAACTATCAACCTTTCAGTTAACATTCCAGTGGTTAACCTATAGCACTACACAAGGACCCCATTTTATCTGATATCAATTCAGGTAGGTTAATATTTCTTGGCAAAAGTTATCCTCAGAAATATGAAGATGGAAGGTTCCACATTTCTGGTTTCCTATGCTGAAGTACCTTACTATTCAGCTGTACAGCTTTCCTTTTCCTCCCTTATAGGTTTCTATGATCATGTCTTAGTATCATCTGAATATATTGGAATGGGTCTATGTTATTTTATGTGCTAAGAGTCCAGTTTTTGGAGTTTTCTTTTCTTTTCTTTTCTGCTAAACCCATTCTTTCTCATAGTTCATTGTGTTTCCAAATGTTTTTGCATAACTTTCCTGATGTTGTATTCTAGATTGTGTGTCTACATGTGGAGTCCCTGGGTGGCGCCAATAGTGAAAACACTCAAATGTTCAACTGAAGGAATGGAAGTTCAAGTTCACCCAGGAGTGCCTTTGAGGAGAGGTCTGGTGATCCCCCTCTGAAATATCAGCCATTGGAACAGTTCTGCTCTGAAGCTCATGGGGTTCCTTGTGAGTTACAATCCACTCAATAGCATCTGGTTTTTATATTATGAATGCTGATTCGATCTGACATCTATGCCAATGTTATTGTAATAATTGCATGTCATTGTAATAATATTAAACTTTTTTCTTTTTTTTTAACTGTGTTATCTTTTAAGTTGATGGTTTATTGTCTTCTCACCATTCTTCTCTGACAGAAGACAGGCTTAATCAAGGTCCCATTCTGTCAGCATGTTCATTGTGGTCAAAACTATGGAACTCTTATCACAACAAATCTTCTTAGAAATCACACCTGTATGATCTTGTTGCTATTCCTGTTATGGCCGTTACTGGGTGCTGTATCAAGTTGATTCCGATTCATACAGACCCCATGTGACAGAGTAGAACTGCCCTGTGGGGTTTCCTTTTAAAAAAAAAAAAAGCTTTTTATTGTACATTGAATGATAGTTATGTGACCGAACATCAGATTTGCACTTATCCTATCATATTTTGTATCATTGTATTGATTACAATCCCTTCCGTGCATCACCATTCAAAAGTTTTTGTTTTTCCTTTTTTTCATGTACAAAAAAGCACTCAGGAATTTATCATAGTTTAAACAACCAAAGGGCACATTCTGCAAGCCTCCTCCTGGCCTCCAGCACACAGCCTTTCTCTTTCTATGAGTCCAGAGTCCTCAGCTGCTCCTTCTCTCCATGTCCTCCCATCTGCCTCCATCTCTGTTGTCGCTGCCTCTCTAGATAGGGGCTGTAGTCTCTATGGAAGTAGATGACCAGGTGCTTCTTCCTTGCCTGGTGGTTTCAATCCTCCAACTTTCAGCTAGTAGATAAGCATTTAAATAGTTTGCCGTCAGGCCTTCTTACTCCTGAATTCCCTAACCCAACCTGTCATTGTGTGTCGGCGAGTTGGTTTGGACTCATGGTGACCTTGTATGGGGATCTCACAGGGTATAAATGTTTATGAGAACAGAAAATCTCTTCTTTCTCCTTCGAAGCGTCTGGTGGATTCAACCCTCTGAACTTGAATTTAACAGCCCGATGTTCAACCTACTTAACACCAGGGCTCAGTAATCTCTTATTATGGGGATTACGTAAGTGAGTTTAAAGATGTTTCCAGGCAGCCTTAAAATGTATTGTTTACTAAAAGTTGAGGCAATGTGATTTTTTCCATCTAAAATTCTTCCATTCCTATTCAAGGGTGGGATGTTCACGCCACAGGTAAGGAGGTGATGTGATCATTCCCCCTCTCTACATAACACTGATGTTCACACAACAACCTCATCGCTATGGAAGCTGTGGGTGTCTATGACAACTTGCAAAAGATGCTGAGCTATACCGACTACCGTAGACTTGTTAGTAATGTTGGTTCATTTTGTGATGCACCTCAGAAGAGAGGCATGTAATTGATGAAGCACATATTACACGGTGGGTACATTGCATGGATTCTTTAACGCAGGAAATTTAATTGTATAATTAGATAGTGATCTTGACAATGTCATTGAGAGATCTTCTCTGTGGAAGTCATTTTGCTGAAGAGACTTTCTGGACAGAAAACAGAAAAGCTCTCATAAACCCATCATCTTTGTATCTATTGTCTTGTTCAATGTTACAATTGACACACTTCATTCCCACACTTCTGGGTCATCTTTAGCTGCTTCATCTCAAGTCCTGAACTCATTTGTGTTAATTATCTGCCATCCACATCACAAATCATTTGGTAACTTTGGGTCCTTGACGCATGATCATTAAAACCAAAGCCTATCTCATGTTAGAATTCACTGTCCAGTTCTATTCTGTCAAGCAGGGTAGGTATGCGTCAGAACTTGACTTGACAGGAGTGGATTCTGTTTTATGGGTTTGGAACAAATCTTCTTATTGGTTACATAAACATTGCTGTTTCACAGATAACCATGAGAGGGTGGCTCTAAGGAACAGAAATCTGTTGTTTCCAAGTTCAGGAGGCTGAAAGTACAAATTGACATCTCTAACCGTGTTGATTTGTTCCTTGTGAGTAGCCTTGGTCCATCCTTCCTCCTTGCTCCATCTTTCCTCTCGGCTCCATCCTTCCTCCCTGGCCATCCTTCCTTGGTCCATCCATCATCCCTGGTCCATCCTTCCTCCCTGGACCTTCCCTCCCTCCTGGACCTTCCTTCCTTCCTGGACCTTCCTTCTTCCCTGGTCCATCCTTCCTCCCTAGATGATCTTCAGATGATGAACTTTTTCTCCTGTGCATGTGTCTTTTCTATACTTTTTATAACTCAGAAATATTTAGGTTTAGGATCCACACTGCAGGAAAATAAAAAGTTTATAATAATACTTATAATATGTTGTCATTGTGAAATGCTGTCAAGGTGGTTCTGACCCACAGCGACCCTGTATAGGGTTTCCAAAGAGCAGCTGGTGAGGCTGAGCCACCAACCTTGTAGTTCAAATGGCTTTGCAGTCTGGCGTGTGTATATATTACATATGAAATAAACCAACAAAAGCCCTACATACACTCAGGCTCCCACCCACAGGTATCCTTAGGAAACCCCACTGCCGCCAAACTGATTCCAACTCATAGTTACCCAGCAAGACAGAGTAGAACCATCTCATAGTACTTCCAAGGCTGGGAGTCTTTACGGAAGCAGACTGCCTCATCTTCCCCAATACCGTGACTCAAATGCATTGATTCTTCTATGATCTTCCTCATTCATCATTCAACTTTCACATGTTTATGAGGTGAGTGAAAATACCATGGCATGTCTTGAACACTTTTAAGCGGTCTTGTGCAGCAGATTTGCCTACTGCAATATGCCATTTGATTTCTTGACTCCTGTTTCCTTAAGTGCTGATTGTGGATCTAAGTAAAATGATGTATTTGACAACTTCAATCTTTTTCCATTTATCATAATGCTATTCACTTTCCAGGTTGTACTTCTATTTAGGTTCCTGTCCTTTGCTTTCACATAGATACTTGTTTAAAAAGCGCACACAGCTCAAGAAAAACACTTTTTACTGGTTGAGCTAAATTATTGTTTTGTTTTCAGAGCTCTTCATGAGATAGTTGGATTGAAGGTTTAAAGATAATCTGAGGGTGATAGGTTTGGGGGGTGGGACTCTCCATTCCATACTGGTTCATTAAGTCTGGTTTTTATCAGAATTTTAAATTCTGTTTAAAGTTTTCCCTCCTTTTGATTGGAATCCATTGGGTCCTTCTTTAAAGTGTTCCAAAATGGTAGCTGGTCCGCATCCAGTTCTCACAAGGCGTTTTATGATTCAAAAAGTACATCTGTGTATTTTGTAAATCCTTAAAACAACATATGCCACGGTGATTAATTAAAGCATGTGAGTTTTAATAAATCGTGTGAGTTATCCTAAATTAGTATGTGTGAGAACTGAAGATTAGAGGCATATGGTATGTGTGGGCAGAGCCATCTGAAAGTGGAACCTAAACTCCATTTGAAAGTGTTGACTTGAACCTAGAATTCAGGTTGAATCTTCAAAGCTGCCTTTTCTAACAGCAGTTCCTCCAGCCTTGAGCTGACCGGACCATATGCTCCTAAATGAGACATCCTTTGCCTCAAAAGTTGTGCAGGTGTACGAGATTACCGTAGATGACCATCTATTCCCAGATGGTCAAACAGATGCAAGACAGGACAGCTCCATGTCTTCAAGTGCAGGATTTTCCATCCATCTTCACAATGGCGCCATAGAAACAGACAAGATGGAGGAAGGAATTTTACTAACAGGTGGCCAGGAAAACTTGCCTGGCCATCATTGGTGACCACCCTGTAATAACCTGAAGGGTATGTACCTTCAATCAGCAATGTGGCCCTATTGATGTGTTACTCACTTCTTGCACACACCCCACCCCCGTCTAGACACCATTACTTTGGGACATCAAACAGTCTTCAATCAAAGATAAGTTTGTAACTTTCAGTTCCTGTTCCGACTGCAAAAATATGTCTTTTTCCTCATTAGTGGAGTGGTCCTTTGAACTCTGTGAATTGGGACATCTTCCCTCTCTATTCTTTAATAAACCTCTGTTGCTTTCGCTGGAAGCAGACTCCATGCTAGCACTCTGTGACAACAGCGAAAACATGTTCAGTGATTGATCTCTTGCTCTCTCTCTCACACACACACACAACATACACACCCACATACACACAGACGTATGCGTGTTAGCTTAATTCTGTCATTTATTATCAAATATTTTGGTGCTGACACAGTTCCACTGCTAGTCATAAGGTCTTCAATTACTAAATATTTGGAAGTAGACGGTCTCTCCTAATTCCTAGTCTGTCTTCATCTAAAAGCTCAGCTGAAACCTGTCCCCCACGGGTGACAATGCTGGTATTTAAAATACCCATTGCATAGCTTCCAGAATCACAGCAACACCCAAGTCACCACAGTATGACAAACTGACCGCTGGACGAATAAACAACATCCATATAAATGAAGAAAATTTCACAGTTGTGAAAGACTTCATTATTCTCAGATCAACCACCAACACTCATGGAAGCAGCAGTCAAGAAATCTAAGAATGTATTGCTTTAGACAAATCTGCTGCACAAGACCTCTTGAAAGTGCTAAAGAGCAAAGGTGTCAGTTTGAGGACTAAGGCGAGCCTGACCCATGTCATGGTATTTCAAATATGCATTGGATGCATTTGAGCTATGGTGTTAGAGGACACTATTGAAAGTACCATGGGCTGCCAGAATAACAAGCCAGTCTGTGTTGGAAGAAGTGTAGACAGAATGCTTCCTGGAAGCCAAGATGGTCAGACTTCACCTCTCTCTCATACTTCAGACATATTGTCAGGAGGGACCAGTCCCTGGAGAGGGACATCATGTTTGGTGAAGAGGAGGGTTGGAGAAAAAGAAGAAGATCCCCCCCCAATGAGATGGATTGGCACCATGGCAGCAGCAATGGCCTCAAACATAACAGCGATTATGAGATTGGCGCAGGACAGGTGGTATTTAGTTGTGTATAGCGGGAGAAAGATGAGGCTTTCTACTCCCGTAAAGATTTACACCCTCGGAAACCCTGTACAGGGTCGCTATGGGTCGGAACCGACTCGACGGCACTTAACAACAACAACGTGTCTCTATGAGTCAGTACAACTCAATGGCATCTGATAACAACAACAACATGGTCAAACCTACTTACCATAGAATCGAAGAATTAAGTATTCAGGGCATTGCATTGTTTTACAACACGTTGTTGTTATTAAGTGCTGTCTAGTCAATTCTAACCCATAGTGATCCTGTACAGGTTTTCTGAGGATTTGCTAGTGAGTTTGAACCTCCAACCTTGTGGTTTGCAAACAAATGCTTACCTTACAGCATCACACCACAAGTCAGCTATGAGAGATGCCATGACATTTGCTCATAAAGCCGTGCCCTCTTTGTGAGGGAACACTTCAAATGAAAAATAAATCTTTACAGTTACCAGTCATAGAAAAACACAAATCAATATTTTCCTAAGAGCCAATTCCTGTAAGAGGATAAGTACTGGACTGTAAGGTCTGTTTGAACTGTAAGTTCGGTGGTTCAAACTCACCAGCAACTCCTTGGAAACCCTAGACAGTGTCACTATGACTCCGAACTGACTTGAGGGTACTCAACAAAAGCAAGAAGAGCCAATTCTATCCCGATCTATTCTTTTTTTGACATAATGACCCAATTCTTTTGCCAGCCACCTAACCACACTGGTTTGTCTCTGATACATCTGATAAAATAAGAAGCAAAGCTGTTTCTGAAGAAAGATGTCTCACCAAGCACTTTATTCTTCGGTGTTCTAACTCCTACTTTTGCAATGCTGATAAACCATCATACAGTAGCGTAGCTACCTAGAATCAGGCTGAATATTATGGGTTATAGAAATGTCCTTCAAGATGGTCCCATTGAGGTGAATCTGCTCTTGAGTTTGTCTTATGACTACACTCTTGAATACTTCTCTAGGATTCTGCTTCTAGTGTGGATGTCAGAAGGGAACTCTCTCTGCCTGCAAAGCCTGTTTGCATGCTTTCTTCTTTGTTTATTGTCAGAATGCTCCTTAGCAGTGAGGACACTGAGACTTTGTCTCAAGTAATTTGAGCTTGTAGTCAGGAGGCACCAGTTACTGAAGAAGGAAAAATAGTTGTTGTTGTTGTTAGGAGACATCAAGTGAGTATCGACTCATAGTGACCTTATGCACAATGGAATGAAACAGTGTCCAGTCCTGTGCCATCCTCACAATCGCTACTACACTTGAGCCCATTGCTGCTGCCACTGTGCCAATCCAGCTCATTGGGGTCTTCCTCTTTTTTTGCTAACCTTCCATTTTATCAAGCATGATGCCCTTCTCTAAGGGACTGGTCACTTCTGATCATTATGTCTGAAATGTGAGAGAGGAAGGTTGGCCATCTTGATTTCTAAGGAGCACTCTGGCTGCACTTCTTCCAACACTGATCTGTTGGTTCTTTTGGCAGTCCATGGCACTTTCAATATTCTTCTCCAACACCACAACTCAAAGGCATCACTTCTATGATCTTCCTTATTCACTGTTCAGCTTTCACATGCATATGAGACTATTGAAAATATCATGGCTTGTGTCAGCCAAGAGTCACTGAAAAACAAAAACAAAAATGAATACACTCAAGGAGATGGACTGACCCAGCCATGGGCTCAGATAGAGCAATGATTATCAGGTTGGTGCAGGACCAGGGGTTAGAATTTAATTTGGTTGCATATACGGTCACTGTGAGTCAGTGCCTAATAACAACACCAATTTTATTTCAATGTTTTATTACCTCTAGATGTCTTAGTAAACTAAATACTTATACAGCCAGATGCAAATGTTAAAATCATGGTCATACTGACAGGCTGCCACATTTTGTGTTAAGTGGTCAGACTTCACCTGTCTCACAAGTGAGAGGTACTTGTGAACTGTCCCTGTCCTCTGTTGGTGTTCAGAAGTATGAGAAAACTTCAAAAAAGTTATTGGGAAAATCCTGTTATCTTTCTATTCTATTTTGGGTTTTTTCTTGAACTTTTTGAAGCCTGACTGTATGCAGTTGGGTCATGAGTAGTAATATCCTTTTCGTATTGCTGATATCAGGTGAATAAATAGGTGCCTAACTCTGCAGCCTGCATTTACTCATCATCGTCAGACCTCTAGCTCTTGGTATTTGTCAGTGTCTGGAACCTGTGAGTCAGCAGCTAGCCATGTTACCTGCTGCTCTCAGAACCTACAGCCTCTTTAGCTACTTGAGGGGTCCTGGTATAGTGCTATATGGTGAGCACTGAACCCAAAGGTCAATTTGAGATTTAAGTCAGCAGTTCAAACTTACCAGCTGCTCCTTGGAAACCCTACACAGGGTCGCTATAATCCAACTCAATGGCACTTAACAACAACAACAGTAGCTACATGAGGAGTTCTGGTAGCATAGTAGATTATGAGCCGGGCTGCTAACCACAAGGTCAGCAGTTCAAATCTACTAGTTGCTCCATAGGAGGGAGATGAGGCATTCTGCTCCAATATAAATAAGACTTACAGCCTCAGTGACCCTATACAGGGTTACTACGAGTTGGAATCGATTCAAGGCACACAATCATCATCAGCACCATAGTTGTGTGAGGAGTCCAGGATAAGCACTGAACTGCTAGCCACAAGATTGTCAGTTTGAGCCCATTAACGGTCTGTGGGAGAAAGACGAGTCTTTCTGCTCCCATAAATTTGTACAGACTCAGCAACCTGACACAAAATCACTATGAGTCAGAACCGACTCAATGGCACACCACCACCACCACCACCACCACATTTATGTGAAGCGTCCTGGAAAATAAGCACTGGACTACCAACCACAAAGATGGTGGTTCAAACCCATCAGCCACTTCTTTGAAACCCTATACAGGAGCCCCGGTGGAGTACGGCTAATGTGTTGAGCTGATAATCCCAAAGTCAGAAGTTCGAAACCACCATACACACTCCACAGGAAAAAGATGAGACTTTCTGCTCCTGTAAAGGTTTACAGACTCAGAAACCCTACAGAAGGTTGCTGTGAGTCAGAAGCGATGCCACACAACCATTGCCACCATCATCTAACTCATTTGGAAATGAGCTAAACTAGCCATTAAACTAGCTATAAATCCCAAAGCCATGTTTTTTAACCATGATGTGTGAGGATGAGACCGTATCATGAGATGCTCTCGCTCTCACACACACACACACACACACACACACAGAGGTACACCACACACACCACATGCCAGTGTTTGTGAATGTATGGGAGGATATATAAACATGTCTGTCACTTGAGTGACTTTTGTAAATTTGCCAAATGTTTGGATGATCATTGTGGGCTTGTATCACCACTTAACTAATGCAGAAGATGACAGAATCCTGGTATGGCGCTGTAGGTTAAGGCAATGGGATACAAAGTCGGTTTAATCCAAAAGGTTGGAAGTTCAGAAGAGCTCACCAGTCATTCCTCAGAAACCCTATACAGGGTCACTATGGGTCAGAATTGACTCGGCAGCTCTTAACACCAACAATGCCATTCCTGATCGGCATGCCTCATGAGTAGGTGCCACCCACTTGTTACTGGAGGTCGGAGTGTTGTGATCATAAGTTTCTGATGACAAACAGAGGCTAGTAAGAAAGACCTGGCTATCTGCTCCCAAAAGTCAATGTAATCCTTGTGAATGGCAACATATAGTAGGTACCCAATAAATATTTCTGATGGTGATTCAACAGGAGATTTCATTTGCCGATGTTTAAATACACAGGATCCTTGATTCTGCTATGGTGGGTGATTTCTTCTGCTAATTTATTGTCAGGTTAAGTTAAAGCTCTCATTCACTGGGACACTGGTTGATTTTGAAGTGTGTTCTAGGATTCGGTGTTCACACGATGAACATTTCCTCTTGTGTCTGTAGCATGCCATTTCTCCCACAGGGAAACGAATGGTGTATTTTATTCTGAGTCAATATTACTATGGTTATCGGTGATGGTTGGTCATGCTACAGCTATGTGCCAAAGAAAATCATCAATATGACAAACACCTTCCCAGCCTTGCTTACTTTCTCTGACATGGCCATCAGAGACTTGGTGGCAGAACCCCCACAGCCTTCCCGTATGATTGTTTTGGGGAGTGATAGCTCCCTTTTACCCTCAAAGTATTTAACATGCTCAAGTCAGAGCGCTGGTGCAGCACTGAGGGTTAATGCACTGGACCATAAGGTATGTTTAAACACAGAGGTCAGTGGTTCAAGCTCACAATTCCCTCCTCACAAACACTATGAGTTGGAACTGACTCAGCGGCACTTTAAAACAATAACAAACTTGGAAGGGGGCGCACGGCGAACCTATGCTTTGCAGAATTGTATGTTGTATGCAGCTGCTTATTCTGAGGACCATCCCTTAACCCTAAACATCCACAGGTCAGGATCATTTTAGAGATAGAAGTCCAATGACGAATCACTCCAGCAGGAATGGTCATGAGTCTGACCAGTGTGAGTTACCTTTCTAAATGAGGAAACCATTGTGGGATTCCCTAGCTGCCAATGCTGTACCACGAATCTCAAATTGATGGAAACACAGAACTCCATAGAAATGCTCTGAGAACTAACACGAGGAGCAGACATGGAAATATAGACTCTCTCAGATCTTCATTTCAACATCACATCCCTGTTTTGTAGGCAGACACACCCAATGCATCATTTGAATCAAATCATCCTGAAAATTCAAGCCAATCAGCAGATAGCTCGTCATCTCTCCTTCTGCTACATGTGTGTTCTCCAGCCCCACCGCCCCATGCACACAGACCACTTAGAAATACGTGATGTCGTTCTTTCAGACAGAAGTGTTTCTAATCCTTTTATTCAGCTCAATCAAGCAAACACTTCACTCTGCTTTTTCATATTCAAACTTCCACAAAGTCATCTCATTCCCATCAAATCCTGGCAGTTGGCTGCCCCTTGTTTATGCTTGCATACAGTTATAAAATGGCATTTTGTCTTCACTCTTTATTATTGATGGCTGGCTTGTTTGTCTGTCTTTCCAATGAATTTGGATGTTTTTGCTATGGGTCGGAACCGACTCTATGGCACTTAACAACAACAATGAATAAAAGTACTCCATCCTTCACTTTAAATCATCTGAGAAGCTGGGTTCTATGACATGGCATCAGAATTGGAGGAAGACTCATTAACAGCCTGTGATATGCAGATGATACAACCTTGCTTGATGAAAGTGAAGAGGACTTAAAATACTTACTGATGAAGATCAAAGACCACAGTCTTTGGTATAGATTGCATCTCATTGTAAAGAAAACAAAAATCCTCACCACTGCACCAATAAACAACATTCTTATCAATGGAGAAAAGATTGAAGTTGTCAAGAACTTCATTCTCTTGCATTAACTATCAACATTCCAAATAAACAGAGAAAAGATTGAAGTTGTCAAAGCACCGACACTCTTTGAAGCAGCAGTCAAGAAATCGAACCATGTATTATGTTAGGCGAATCAGCTAAGAAAGACCTCTTTAAAGTGTTGAAGAGCAAAGATGTCAGTTTGAGGACTAAGGTGTGCCTGACCCAAGCCATGGTATTTTCAATAGCCTCATATGCATCTGAAAGTTGGACAGTGAATAAGGAAGACCACAGAAGAATCGATGCATTTGAGTTACGGTTTTGGAGGAGAATATTGAAAGTACATGGGCTGCCAAAAGACCCAAGAGATTTGTGTTGGAAGAAGTGCAGCCAGAGTGCTCCTTGGAGGCCAGGATGGCCAAAGTTCATCGCTCATACTTCAGACATATTGTTAGGAGGGACCAGTCCTTGGAGAAGGATATCATGTTTGGTAAGGTGGTGGGTCAGAGAGAAAGAGGAAGACCCCCCAGAGCAATATGGATTGGCAAAGTGACAGCAGCGATGGGTTCATGCTCAGCAATGATTGTGAGGTTATTGCAGGACTGGGCAGTGTTTTGGTCTGTTGTGCATAGAGTGACAATGAGTCAGAATGGATGCAAAAGCACCTAAGAGCAACAATCCTTCACTACTACTAAACTAACTAAATAAATAAACCAGTTCCTGTCAAATAATCTCCAACTCAGCAATTCCGTGTATGTCACAGTTTTCAATGGACAGAGATTTTCACATCTCTCTTCTGAGACATTGAACATTTCACTCGGAACCTGTTCAGTTCCAACTCTATGCACAGCAAAAACAACAAAACACTTCCCGGTCACACATTATCCTCACAATCATGGTAAGGCTGGAGCCATCCCTAAGGTAACCAGTGAGCCAAACACTCTAATCCCTGAGGCTAGAGGGACAGCTGTACTCTAATCAAGCAAAATGTAGACTGCCCCTTATGGTCAGGGATGGGACTGCAGGCTAGCTTCCTTCGAAGCTAGTTAGGTGAAAGGGATACTGAGGACGTCTACAGTGGCTGCAACAATGGGCTCAGAGCAATAATTGTGAGGATAGCCCAGGGCCAGGTAATGTTTTGTTCTGTTGTACATAGGGTCATTATGAGTGGAAACCAACTCAAGGGCTCCTAACAGAAACAGCCAACATTGTACACCAAGAACTGTGTAAGACACTTTTCCCATATAATCTCTACTTCACAAACAATTATGGTTAGATCTTATGGTGCGCCATTTTGGAAATGGAAGAATGAGGTCCAAAAGGGTGAGTTGAATTCATTAATGTTCAGAACAGTGTAGAAAGGATCCAAAACATACTTCTATCAAGTTGATTCTGACTCATAGTGACCCTATATAGGGCTTCTGAGACTGTAAATCTTTGTAGGATCAGACCATGTTATCTTTCTCCTGTGTTGAGGCTGGTGAGTTTGAACTACTGACCTTATGGTTAGCAGTCCAACACATAAACTACTGTGCCCCCAGATCTCCTAATGTGGAAGAAATTACAATATAAATACATTCAGTATTTTCATTCTAAAAGTTTCCCATTTCATATAACCTGAATATTTATAGCACCAATAAAATGACCATTGAGTTAGCAATTTCTGCCACAACTTACTAATATTGCATCTACATTTGGAGAATAAAATGCAAACTCCAACATGTTCTGTATTTCAATGGGATTTGGAATTTTAAGTTGATCACATCATAGTGTATTTTTCTCTCTCTTTTTAATGCTATATTTATTCAGCTAAGAACTGAAGTATTTGCCATTTATAAAGAACCCATATAATCCTAGCAAGCACACTTCCCATTCAGAACATTGAGGGTTTTCAACTAGAGCCAACTTTAGCACTACAATTTAAAGCTAATATAGGAACTGACTGAGCAGAAACATCCAGTACCTAAATCTTAGAGGGATTGAAAACTGAGAATAATATGAAAGTCTAAATCCCAGCATACCAGAAAGAGAAGTTTTAAAAGCTTAACTGGTTAGCATTTATACTATCCTCAAAATGTAATTCCCGAAGCAACACCATCATCAGTTCCCCTATAACTATGGAAACCCATTCCCTGTGTTTATTACTTGCAAATCTATGTGATAGACCCGCTGAGAAACACCCCCATTCCAATAACCTTCTTTAGAAAAACAAATTTTGCCTATGGGTCTTCAAAACGATTTTTGTTTTGTGATAGGTCTTAGAGATAAAAATGACCCAAGTTGTTAAGTGTTGTCTAGTCAGTTCCAACATACAGCAACCCTGTATAGGGTTTCCATGAGATTGTAAATCTTTACAGAAGCAGAAAGTCTAATCTTTTGTCCTGTGGAGCAGCTAGTGGGCTTGAACCACCAACCTTGTGCTTGTGTGGTCCACTGCTTACCCTACAGAGTCACAACACTCTCAACCAAGTTGTAATAGTCTTAATTTTCTCTCTTTGATTGCAGAGATGATAGGGTAGCTAACTTCATGGTCAGCAGTTCAAATCTACCAGCCTTTCCACGGGAGAAAGGTGAGGCTTTCTGCTCCCATAAAGATGTACAGCCTTGGAAACCCTATACGACGTCGTTGAGTCACAACCAATTCCATAGCACACCACCACTTCTTGCTCTCTAGTCAACATCCATGGAGATCTTTTAGGCTTTAAAAAGAAAAAGTGTCCCTTTATAACTAAGATGGCCTTGACTAATGTAGGATTGTCACAGACCTGCAATTTGTGAAAAACAGCAATGACAGAAATGCATTCCCTGGGATGCACAACAAAGTGAAACACAATAAAGCTAGGTCTGCCTATATTCTTTCTCCGTCATCCCTATTGTCTCTCTCATCCATGCTGTGTCCATGCTCAGTATTCAGTCTGCACTCCATCTTGCATTTGTACTTCATCTTGAGTCTGTCCTCCATCTTGCGTCCATCTCCATCTTGTGTCTTCTCTTCATCAGGAATCTGTCTTCCATCTTGTATCAGTCTTTCTCTGTGTCCTTCCTCTAGCCAACATTCGTATCTGTTCATATTGCATCAGCCCTCCATTTCGCATCAGTTCTCCATCCTCCATTGTGTATCTGTCCTCCATTTTCTGTTTGTCCTCCATGTTTTGCATGTCCTCCATCTTGTATTTGTCCTTCAGCATCCATTTTGTCTTCATCTTCCATCTTGGATGAATATAAATATGACTCTGGTTGGGGCTGAAGTTCATTCCAACAATCCATCATCCACCCTAAAGACACGGTGCGGTAATCATTTCCAAGGAGCGGCTGGTGAATTTGAACTGCCGACTTTGTGGTTCAAACCGACCTTGCAGTTCAGTGCTTCATCCCTCAGCGCCACACCAGGGCATGGTATACTTAGTCCACATTCTTCATCAATACCTCAATTCAAATGCATGAATTCTTCTTTGACCTTCCAATAGGATATGTTTTGGGTAGGAGTAGGAACCCCACTAATTTTATTTCCTTCCATAAATTCTTGCCTCCACTTTCAATTATTAAGAATCTTAAATGGTAAGTATCAAATGTAATGATAATTTGATAGCATGAAGATGCTAGCTCATAGTTTGTGTTTAATTTGAATTGTGCAAGGTAATTTTGTAATCCACTGTAAACTATTTTATATGGTCCAATAAATGGGAACCTCTGAACCTCCCATCTTCAATTACAAGTAATATAAATTTACCTAATTTCAAAGTAGAACATCTAATCTTATAATGGTGATGATATGCAGTAGCAAACTTAAAGCAAGCTGGTATCTAGAGGGAAGAGGGTTTAAAATACAATCTTATGAACATTGTACTATAGAAGCCTAAAGTATTCTGTAAATGCTGGAAGAGTATCTCATTTATATTGAATCTCACTTAACATATTACACTAAACAAATTAGACTTCAAGGGAACTGTTTAAGTTCAGGCTTAAAGAGATAAACAGTACTGGAAAATTTAGGCAGAGAGAAAGTGTTAGTCTGATCATATAAGCAATGGTTGAAAATTGCATTGCTAACCAAAAGGTTATGGTTCAAACCTACTCAGCAACTCTTTGGGAAAAAGACCCAGAGATCTGCTCCGGTAAAGATTCCAGCCCAGAAAAATCCTATGACGGATGATCTTGTTTGTGTTCTTGTTAAGTGTCATTGAGTCGGCTCCAACTCATATTGACCCTGTATTGAGTTTCCAAGGAGCAGCTGGTGGGTTTGAACCACTGACCTTGTGGTTAGCAGTCCAGTGCTGATCCTAAAGCACCACACCAAAACAGGTCAAATCTGTTGCATTTAAATCAACTCAATGGCACCTAAATTCATGCAATCAATATGAACTCAGTCCCAAGAAATAATGGAAATCATACTATTTCATTCCAGTGATTTATTATGTGTGTAATATTTGCTAAACGATTTCCAATTACCTCATATGCATGTGAAAGTTGGACAGTAAATAAGGAAGACTGTAGAAGAACTGATGCATTTGAGTTATGGCATTGGAGGACAATATTCAAAGTGCATGGGCTGCCAGAAGAACAAACAAATCCGTGTTTGTTCAGCCAGAAGTTCAGCCAGAATGTTCCTTAGAAGCCACGATGGCCAGACTTTGTCTCTCATACTTAGGACATATTATCAGCAGATAGCAGTTCCTTGAGAAGGACATCATGCTTGGTAAAATGGAAGGTCAGCGAAAAAGAGGAAAATCCCCAACAGTATAGGTTGGCACAGTGGGTTCAAGCATAAAAATGACTGTGAAGTTGACACAGGACCGGGCAGTGCTTCATTCTGTTGTGCATAAATAAGGTGGCTATGAGTCAGTACCGACTCACCGGAACCTAACAACAACAACAATTAATCAGAAGAGATTGTGTGACTGCACATGAAGATGGTATCACATTAGAGGTGAGTAAGCTATGTTCTAAGATGCATGAGGAAGATATTTATGAATGCAGGAAAAAAAAAAAAAAGACTAGTTCTGACAACAAGCTGAGAGAGAAGCCAGTGGAGTGGAATGATTTTTAGAGGTTAACTGATAGTAAGGAATGGGTCCTCATTGTACATAAAAATATAAGAGTTGTAGGAATTATTCTTGTTCTAATTCCTCCTCCATGGTGATAGGAGGGGCAGTTAACCTCCTTCAATGTGAGTTTCCTTGGCTGTGGTTGGGGTTGAAGTTCATTTCACCAATCCTAAAGACATGTTGCAGTAATCATTTTCAAGTGCTAATCTTCATTGATTTAAGAGTTGTTGTTATTGTTAAGTGCCATTGAGTTGGTTCCAACCCATAGACACCCTGTACAGGGTTTCCAAAGAGCAGATGGTGAGCTTGAATGGCCAACCTTTCAGTTAAACCTGACTTTGCAGTCCAGCACATTAGCCCACAGTTCAGACATGAAAACATGAATTTACCAGACAGTCTGATATCAACAAGGAGCCCTGGTGAAGCAGTGGGTTAAACATGGGTCTGCTGACTGCAAAGTCAGTGGTTGAAACCCATCAGATGCTCCTTCCTTCGGATAACGGTGAGGCTGTTCCACCAAGATTTACAGTCTCAAAAACTTTATGGGGTAGCTCTACTCTGTCCTTTAGGGTCACAATGAGTTAGAATCAGCTCAGTGAAAACGAGTAGGACTTCAACAGTCAACAGTTAACCTGCTCAACTTCTAAGCACATGTTGGTGGTTCAAATCATCACAGAGGTGCCTGGCAGTGTAATGTCAAAGAATCAGCCACTGGAAACCCAATGGAGCACAGCTCTACTTTGGCACATACAGGGTCATCATTAGCTAGAATTCCCACATGGCAACCAGTTAATGAACCCCGAGACTTGGTCTAATGGCCAGAAAGCTGAAGACATTAAGCCAATAAGAAGTAGTGTTGTAGGAAAGAAAATGTTGTGGAACATCTAGAAGAGGAAGGAAGTGGAGAATGTTGACAAGAAAATCCATCAGTCACTGTGAGGGAGATGCTCCAAGCTTTGGTGCGTGGTTCTTTGATCTAACTGTTCCAACTCAAAGCGGCCTCTGTGTGGGGCTTCCTAGGAGCAACTGGTGAGTTTGAACTGCTGACCTTGCTGTTAGCAGTCCGCTGCTTATCCTACAGCACCACATCAGGATTTATTATAAATAAGTTGAATTGTATGGGGAAATGGCACAGTGGATAATCTCTTGGCTGCTAACCAGAAGGTCAGCGGTTCAAATCAACCCAGTGTCTCCATGGAAGAAAGAACCAACTATCGGCTTCTATAGAGATGAGAGCCTACGAAACCCAACGGTGCAGTTCTACTTTGTCTTGTAAGGGGATTAGGAGTCAGAAGGAACTGTAAAGCAATGGCTTTGTTCTGTGTCTAAATGAATGACAGAAAGCTTCATTGACAAGCTCAGCTTTCTGAACAAACACAGGGATTCAATAAATGTTACAAAATAGTGTCCAGCCATGGGCTCTAATATATTAATGATTCTGAAAATTGGACAGGACCACAGAACCTTTGTTTCTTGTTCATATGATGGCTGAGTAAGAGATAACATTCCTAAAATTAATATAATAAGCATAAAGCATTTCTTTTCTTATAGAAGCTGCTGTCATTTTGGGGTCCTGATGAGTCCATTTCCATGCATACCAACCCTATATGACTGGGTAGAATTGCCCCCTAGGGCTTTCTAGGCTGTCATATTTACAGCTGACTGCCAGCTTTTTCTTTTCTCCAAAGACGGTTAAGACTAATATTTGTTCTATTGTCTAGTGAGTTGCCATGACTTGGAGCCAGCTTTTGTGGTTTTTGTGTGCTGTTGAGTTCTCGTAGTTGTTGTTGTGTGCTGTTGAGTTGGTTCCAACTCACTTCCATCCTCTGTACAGCAGAACAAAACACCATCCGGTCCTGCGCCATTCGCACAGTCTTAGCTACATTTGATCCAATATGGCAGCCACTGTGTCAAGTCTTCCCACTGAAAGCCTTTGTCTTGCTTGGTAACATTGTGAAGTTTTCCCACTGTAACAGTAGATTCATCTATTCCCCTCTTTAGTTCTGTGATGTTTACCGCATCATTTTTCCAAACCCTGCTTCCAGGGGCATTTGTACACTTGAGATGTTTACGTCTTCTTGGAGAATCCATCATTTTATTTGTATGTCTTATCCTATATGCCCTTGAGTATATTCTTCATCTTGGACACTTTGATGTGAATAGTGTTCCTCCATGGACCAGGCAGTGCTTCCTTCTGTTTTGTGTAATGTTGCTGAGTCAATACCAACTCGGTCGCGTCTAACATCACATCAACATGTATCTTTTAGAGTCCTGGTATGGCACTGTAGGATAAGCACTGGACTGCTAACCAAAAGATCGCCGGTCCAAACCCATCAGTCACTCTTCGGAAAACTTACACAGAGTCACTGTGAACCAACAAAATGGACAACTATCTTTCATCTACTACATCCATGCCTTCCCTGGGTCTTCAGGACAATCCCAGAATCCTACTGATTTAATCCTATATTTAAGTATCTTGTAGACAGCTTCAGGTATCTCACAGACAGCTTCAGATTCTAACCATATTGTTTTAGCACATGTATTTATAAAGTAGCACAAGGATACGATGGCCACAGAGATAACATTTGCTGTCTAAAATGTATTGTTGTTTTCACTCTCCCACGAGTTGACCCCAATCCATGTCACCCCCACAGACTATAGAGCAAAGGATGGTCAGTTCCCGCCCCATGATTACCATCTTTGGTCTGTTTCAGCCCATTGTCATCTTCTGAGAGCCTTCCACACCTTCCAGCTCTGTATCAGACAATATTCTCTTGTAACCCACAGGATTTATTTTGGCTGACATTCAAAAGCAGACCCACTGGACCTCCCTAGTCAATCAAGTAAATAGAAAAGGAGCCAAGAATAGTACACTTGGGAGGTACAAGACTCAACAGGAAATATATTCCAAGAGTGGGGAGAAATTAAGAAGAAAAATCAACTTAAAAATTAAAGGACTAGATTGGGTGTAGATTGAACCATTGTGATCAACTGGGTTTCCAACGACTGATTTGGGAAAATTGATCATGAGGCCTTTCTTCCTAGTTTGTCTTAGTCAGAATGCTCCATTGGGACCTGTCCACCATAGGTGACCTTCCATAGAGTCCTGTCCACCGTGGGTGACCATCCACTGAGTCCTATCCACTGCAGGTGACCATCCACTGAGTCCTGTCACCATGTATGACCATCCACTGAGTCCTGTCACCATGGCTGACCATCCACTGAGTCCTGTCCACTGCAGGTGACCCTGCTGGTGTTGGGAAGCCTGGTGGCATGATTTCCAGCATCACAACAACACACAAGGCACCACAGGACAGCAAACTGAGAGATGAATGGTAGAACAAATATATAGTTCCCACTATTTCCAAATTCCATTGAAGGTCAAGCTTTTCCCATGGTATTAAAGCATTGATATGTAAGTCAATGACTCATTAAAAAAAAAAAAAGACAAACCTACATTTTATCCAACAACTTAAGTTTAGCACCTGTTAAGCACAACCAGACTGGCTAGTTAAAGCCAGAGCATTTCGTGGTGTACAAACTTAATTCAGGGCAGTGGATCTCCAACTTGAGTGTGCAACAAGACCATGGTTCTAAAACACACATTACCAACCTGACCTGCAATATTTACAGTCATCTGTAGTTCAAATCACCCAATAACTTCTCTGGAGACCTATCAAGTTCAAGTAAAGATACTTGTTATTGTATGCTATCCTGACTCACATGATTTATATATACAAATATGTTGTTGTTGTTAAGTGCCTTCAAGTCGGTTCCGACTCATAGCAACCTTGTATAGCATTTCCAAGGAGCAGCTGGTGAGCTTAAACTACTGATCTTGCCCTTCAAACCGACCTTGCAGTACCAGCACATGAACCCACAGTGCCACTGTAGTTTATAATTATTTAATGTATACCTGTATGTATTTGTATATGTGTGTGAGGATTAACGTGCCAGACTGTGAAGCCATTTGAGCTGCAATGTCGGCAATTTAAGCTTACCAGCTTCTCCTTGGAAACCCTATACAGGGTCACTATGGGTCGGAACCAACTTGACAGCACTTAACAACAACAACATATTATACATACATAATTTATTACCATCCACTTGGTTCCAACTTATAATGACCCAAGAAGACAGAAGAGAACTGACCCATACGATTTCCAAGCTGTAAGCTTTCAAGCACTATTAACAATCAAGAAGTTAAAGACTGCAGCATCGTGTCTCCTAATTTTATATATATAAAGTCCTGGTGCGGTGCTATAAGTTAATGTACAAGGTCAATTTGAATCACAAGGTTGACAGTTCAAGCTCACCAGCTGCTTCTCAGAAAACCTATACATGGTCACTATGGGTCCAAACAGACTTGATGGCACTTAACAACAACATACATATGTGTGTGTGTGTGTGCATATATAACAACAAAATGTGCAAAGATGTAGAGTCAGAAAACCAAAAGGGAAGAACACGCTCTGCATTTCTCAAGCTGGGGGAACTGAAGAAAAAAAATCCAAGCCTCGACTTTTGTTATTGAAGGATTCTCTGGGGAAATTATTGAATGATGCAGAAAGCATCAAGAGAAGATGGAAGGACTATACAGAGTCACTGTACCAAAAGGAAATGGTTCATGTTCAACCATTTCAAGAGGTACCATATGATCAAGACCCAACGATACTGAAGGAGGAAGTCCAAGGTGCATTGAAGAAATTGGCAAAGAACAAGGCACAGGGAACTGATGGAATAAAAATTGAAATCTTTCAAGAAAGTGAGGTGGCACTAGAGGCACTCACTCATCTCTGCCAAGAAATTTGGAAGAGATCCATATTTGTGCCCACTCCAAAAAGAAGTGACCCAATGGAATGCAGAAATCATCAATCTCTTTGATATCCCATGTGAGCAAAGTTTTGGTAAAGATAATACAGAAATGGCTACAATCATAATTTGACAGAGAATTTCCAGAGGTTCAAGCCTGATTCAGAAGAGGCCGTGGAAGAAGGGATATCATTGCTGATATCTGATAGGTCTTGGCTGAAAGCAGAGAATATCAGAAGGATGTTTACCTGTGCTTTATTGACTACGCAAAGGCCTTCGATTGTGTGGATCATGACAAGCTATGGACAACATTGCGAAGTATGAGTATTCCAGAACACTTCATTGTGCTCATGCAGAATCTGTACCTGGACCAAGAGGTAGTTGTTCGAATAGAACATGGGAACACTGAGTGGTTTAAAATTCAGAAAGGTGTGTGATAAAGTTGTATTCTTTCACCATACTTATTCAACCTGTATGCTGAGCAAATAATACGAGAAGCTGGATTCTATGAAGAAAAACATGGCATCATGATTGGAGGAAGACTCATTAACAACCTGTGATAACAACAGTGAAGAAGACTTAAGACATTTAGTGATGATGATCAAAGAGCACAGCCTTCGGTATGAATTACATCTCAATGTAAAGAAAACAAAAATCCTCACCAGTGGACCAATAAACAATATTCTTATCAAAAGAAAAAAGATTGAAGTTGTCAAGGATTTCATTCTTTTTGGATCAACTATCAACACTCATGGAAGCAGCAGTCAAGAAATGAAACGACATAGTGCATTAGGCAAATCTGCTGCACAAGACTTTTTTAAAGTGTTGAAGAGCAAAGATGTCAGCTTGAGGACTAAGGTGTGCCTGACCCAAGCCATGGTATTTTCAATAACCTCATATGCATGTGAGAGCTGGACAATGAATAAGGAAGACTGTAGAAGAATTGGTGCTTTTGAGTTAGGGTGTTGGAGGAGAGTATTGAAAGTGCCATGGGCTGCCAAAAGAACCAATAGATCCATTTTGGAAGAAGTGCAGCCAGAGTGCTCCTTGTAGGCCAAGATGACCAAACTTCGTCTCTCAAACTTTAGACATATGTCAGGAGGGAGCAGTCACTGGAGAAAGATACCATGTTTGGTTAGGTGGAGGGTCAAAGAAAGAGAGGAAGACCCCCAATGAGATGGATTGGCCAAGTGGCAGCATCGATGGACTCAAGCACGGCAACAGTAGTGAGGTTGGCCCAGGATCAGGCAGTGTTTCGTTCTGCTATGCATAAGGTCGCTTTGCTATGAATCGGTATCGACTTGATGGCACCTAACAAATATGTTGTTGTTATGTGCCATCGAGTCGGTTCTGACCCATAGCGACCCTGTATAGGATTTCCGAGGGTGTAAATCTTTATGAGAGTAGAAAGCCTCATCTTTCTCCCGTGGAGCAGCTGGTAGTTTCAAACTGCTGACCTTAAGGTTCGCAGCCTGATTTGTAACCACTACACTACCAGAGCTCCTTATATACAAATATATGTGTATATATATATATAAAACCAAAGGAGTCCTGGTGTGGTGTTATAGGATCAGCACTGAACTGCTAGCCATAAGATCGGTAGTTCAACCCCACCAGCTGGGACTTGGAAACCCTATACAGTGTCACTGTGAGTCAGAACTAACTTGGTACATAACCGTCCTAATGGAAAGGTGAAGGAATTCTGGTGAGACATTGGGTTGCCCATTGGTCTGTGAACTGAAGGCCATCAGTTCTAATCGACAAGTCAATCTTCAGAAGAAACAGGAGACTTTCCCCTCCTGTAAAGATTTACAGCCTGTGAGTCGGGACCGAGTGGACGGCACAGGACCACCACCATCAACCAGAAGGTCAGTGGTTTGAACTCACTAGCCACTCTGTGGAAGAAAGATGTGGCCGTCAGCTTCCGTAAGGATTGCAGCCTGGGAAACCCTATGCAGTTATTCCATTCTGTTACACAGTCACCATGAGTCAAAGACAATGGTTTTGTTTGTGTGGGTATCGACATATCCAGATAGACATAGAAAAAGACAACGTTAAAGAGAGATAGATTCAGAAACAGGTACAATTATAGATATAGATACAGACATCGTTTTATATATAAATGGAGTCCTGGTGTGGTGCACTAGGCTGCAAAATCAATTTGAACTGCAAGGTTGGTGGTTCAACATCACCAGCAGCTCCTCAGAAACCCTA
>NW_006409069.1:241803-243438 GCF_000296735.1 Chrysochloris asiatica
CACAGCACCACACCAGGACTCAGAGATAATGGATATATATAGAGAGAGATATTGATAAATAAGCATGACTACTAGTGTGGTACTGTAGGATCAACACTGGACTGCTAACCACAAAGTCTGTAGTTTAAACCCAACAGCCACTCCTTGGAAACCCTAAAAGGATTGCTATGAGTTAGAACCTACTCCGTGACGTCTATATGTAATGATGTCTTATGTAGCAGGTTTACCCAATGCAATATATGGTTTGATTTCTTGACTCCTGATTCCATGACCTTTGGCTCTGGGTCTAAGTCAAATGAAATCCTTTAACAAGCTGAATTATGATGGTGTTTACTGGTTACTTTGTGAAGACTCTTGTGTTCTTTATGCTGATCCCTAGGTATTTTGATAGTCAAATGCTTGGCACTAAAGCATCGCAGAATTTGCAATATGTCCACATATCTTAAAATGGTCGTTAATCCTGTGAGAAGCTTTCTCTACAAGACATTCCCAAATCCTTTCAAATGACATCATCTTTATATCTTCTCTTTCTCCCCCAGGAGACAATTTAGCATTCAAATAGATCTTACTGTTAGGAATATCTTGAAGTTTACCATTAAAAAATTCATTTAGGATTACCTCATTCATTACCCTTTAAACTGTTTTTGCATAGTTCCTTTTTCTCCCCTAGCAAGTGAGGAGACAAAGATAAAGGTCACCTATTAATCTTTATAATTTCTAGACAGGAAATAATGTGTGAGAGGGGAAAGTTTTAAATTTTAACTAGAGGAAACCTTTTGAAATTCTATTCTTGCATTTCTATATTTGCATACTGTCTTCTTTGCTTTGTTTGTAGCTTTTTGTCACTTTTTCTAAAAGGATCCCAGGACTCTCTATCACTCAGATAGTTGGAGTGGCACTATATTGTTATGTCTGGGGACAGGTAAAAAGTACATTTTGAAATGTTAATGATTAATGTAAGTGCTGCTTGGTGTACAATCTACACTGTATTCATTCCTCACTTAGCAAACACCCTTGGGTTCCAAATACCAAGTCGTTATATGAAAATCAGCATTATGTCAAAAAAGGAGGCAGATGGCCTCAGATCACAGAACATCTCTATGTAACTTACAAACCACTAAGAGAATTCATGACCTAGCCAAGGTGACCCCATAATCTTAAACATCACAGACAGCATTACTCTCTCCTGGCACCCTGGCATTTGTTGACTGCCAGAGATAACAGGACCAATGCACACAATAGTCAGACAGTTGATTCACGATGGTCGTAATGTGGAAAGTTAGAACACAGGATAATCACTAAGTGAGGAATAGGTGTAGTTACCATACTCTGAAAACTTTACAGATATGCCGTGTTGCTGAGTGCTGCTAAGCTGGTTCTAGCTCATGGTGACCTTGTACAGGGTTTCTGAGGCTATAAATCTTTACAGGAGCACAATGCCTCATCTTTCTCTGGAGGACTGCTTGGTGAGTTTGGACTGTTGAAATTGTGTTTAGCATTCCAAGGCTTACTCTACAGTGCCACCGACATACATTTATGTGTGTGTACTACCAGCTGCTCCGCGGGAGAAAGATGAGGCTTTCTACTCCCGTAAAGATTTACACCCTCGGAAACCCTATACAGGGTCGCTATGGG
>NW_006409069.1:244158-250266 GCF_000296735.1 Chrysochloris asiatica
CTTTAGGGAGGGCATTCCTATTGTCCTTGGAACAGACCAGGGAGCCACCCAATTTACCTTGAATGAATTCTCTGAGGGAAGAACTTTGCCTGTTGGAATTTTACAGTCTTGACTTTTAGGAAAATATTACACTTATCTGTGGATATCAAGGGCTCCATGTCTGCAATTAATAAAGCATAACTGGATATTAAGATTAAAAATAATTTGTTATTAACTGCCATGTGGCTAGATCTGTTACACTCAGGCCTATAGGGCCTCAAACCTCTGACGAGGCCTTCACGGTCTGCAACAGGGTTTGACCTGCTGACCTTGTTCAAACCCACCAGCTATTCCTCAGAAACCTATACAGGGTTGGTATGTGTTGGAACCAACACAATGGCACTCAACAACGTTATCAATCAAGAAGAAGTCTGGTGGTGCCATAGGATAAGCACTGGACTGCTAACTGTAAAGTCAGTGGTTCAAACCCACTAGCTGCTCTGAGGGAGAAAGATGAGGCTTTCTGGTCCCATAAAGATTTACAGGGTTGCTGTCAGAGTTGGCTCAATGACAGAGGTTTCTGGGTTATCTTCAGTCCAGTGGTTAGCAGTCCAGTGCTTATCCTACAGTGAACACCAGAAGTCCAAATTTGGATTTGTTGTTGTTAAGTCTGGTAGTGTAGTGGTTACTAATTGGGCTGTGAACCTCAAGGTCAGCAGTTCGAAACTACCAGCTGCTCCGTGGGAGAAAGATGAGGCTTTCTGCTCCCATAAAGATTTACAGGGTCGCTATGAGTCAGAACTGACTCCGTGGCACATAACAATAACAACAACACCATTGAATTGGTCCCAACTCATAACAACCCTGTCTGTATAGGGTTTCCGAGGAGTGGATTGGTGAGCTTGAACCGCCAACCTTGAGGTTCCAACCTATTTTGCAGTCCAGCGCATTAACCCACAGCGCCACACCAGGTCTAAATATTAACCATAAAAAAGGTAGAACCCAGACTTCAAAAGTTGCTCTGTAGCAGTGTAAATTTATCTTGTAGCATTGTAAATTTATTTTTAGATCCTTCCTAGAAAACCACAGCTGTCAAACTACAAACGTCAAGATGTCTGGTGGGTCGACAATCATATTGTTAGCAGCAAGTTTGGAAGTCATCTGAAATCCATGGTTCTCTGGGAATGAGGTAGAACCCATCAGTCACATGCACATGAGCTAATGATTAATGTTGGAATCTTCTATCTCCTTTCCTCCATATAAGCGATATTCGACCTAGCCTCTTTAAACCACTTGGTTTCTCTGGAATCAAAATAGTCTTGCTTTATGCTTATAGAATAAGTTCTCCTGCTTTAGAGTTTGAAATCTGAAGGCATTTTGCCTGGAAATGACACCAGCTGGGCCTATGTTTAAGTGTTCACATGCCAAAATCACAAAGCAGAGGTTCTTTTTAAGTGGGTTTGGGACCACGTCCCCCTGCTGACCTCAGCAGGAATTTTCATAGCTGCCTCCCTTAATGGACACCAGGTTGTGATATCATACCCCATGATCCTGAGACAGCTTGGAAGCGCTCCTGTCTGCAACAGTCCCTCACCTGGGTGATGTGTGTCTGCCTTTGTCTTATTATTACTCCAGAGTAAGAGTCTCTATTTCTGGTGTGGCACTGTGGGTTAATGCACCAGACTGCAAAGCCATTGGTTCAAGTTCACCAGCTGCTCCTCAGAAACCCTATGCAGGGTCTCTATGGGTCAGAACCGACTTGATGGCACTTAACAACAACAAATGAGTCAGAACCAACTTGACAGCTCTTAACAACAATAACCTAAACACACAGGGAGTCCTGGTTTGGGGCTTTAGAATAAGCACTGGGCTGCTAACCACAAGGTTGAGAGTTCAAACCCCACAGCCAGTCTGAGGAAACCCTATAGAGGAATTAAAAAGGAATAGTCCTACAAAACATATTTTAAGACTAAAGAAAATTCACATTGATTGTAGCCATTAAAATAACAGAGCTGTTCATTTAAATTTTTTCTCATGAAGGTTTTGAGATGATATTGAGAAACCCAAATGGAATATTCAAGCAATACATAACTTGACGTCTTAGAAACGCTTCTAGAGAAGGGAGATCAGGGAATCAGCCATAAGTCTCTGATTCTATTATAACTTGTCCTAAGGAGCTCTGGTAGCGTAGTGGTTACGAATCGGGCTGCGAACCTTAAGGTCAGCGGTTCGAAACTACCAGCCGCTCCGCGGGAGAAAGATGAGGCTTTCTACTCCCGTAAAGATTTACACCCTCGGAAACCCTGTACAGGGTCGCTATGGGTCGGACCCGACTCGATGGCACTTAACAACAACAACAACAATATAGTGTTGGAACATCAGCCCTGGACCACTAAGCACAAGAACCATGGTTCAAACCCACTAGCTGCTCCTCAGAAAACCTGTATAGGCTATCCATGAGTCAGAACCAACTTGATTGCATTTAACAACAACAACCCGACCTGGGAGAGAAACACAATTAAGCATTGAACTGTCCACCATGAGGTCTATGGTGCAAGTTCAGCATCACATGAAGCTCTGGTCTGATTTTGTTACAAGGGTTATAATTGTTGCTGTTGTTAAGGACCGTTGATTTGGTTCTGACTCATAGACAACCTGCATACGGTTTCCGAGGAGCAGCTGGTGGGTTTGAACCACAACTTTGTGGTTAGTGGCCCAGTGCTTACCCAACAGCAGGACACATTATAATAGAATCAGAGACTTCCGGCTGGTTCTCTGATCTCTGAAAGGGTTTCTAAAAACATCAAGTTATGTGTTGCTTGAGTATTTCAGTTGGATTTCTGAATGTCATCTTAAAACTTCCAGGAAGAAAACTCCAATGAATGGCCTTACTCTAATAACTGCAGTCTGTTTAAATGTTCTGAACATGCACAAGAAAAGGCATACATTTTCTGGGACTCTTCCTTTTACACTGATTACCTGAGAGATGATCAGATTTTCCCATTTGCCTGTCTCGGCCATTGCTTATTTTAGTTTCAAGCATAGTTTTCTCCTTTCTTTCATCTGCTTGGCCTTTCCACAACTAAAGTTTATTCATCATCATTGTTTTGAAGTACCATCAAGTCAGTTTTTTCTCCTAACAACCCTGTGTAGGGTTTTCAAGGAGCAGATGGTGGATGTAAACTGCCAACCTCACCATTAACAGTCCAGTAACATACATAGCAGGAATCCTTATCCATCATATTCCACAATAGACCTTGTGAGAAACGTTGCCTATACTGACAAACAATCTGTACTCATTTTAGCCAGAGTGAGCTTTTTCTTTATTTGATTTTGCAAAATCGGGCGCCCAGCCCCAAAGACAAGGACACACGCCCACATGGCCTGTCACAAATGGTTTTTATACTTGTCTCCAAAAAGTTCCAGTTCCGTATATACAATCCTATGGCATGTCCCATTTTCTCTTCCCCCAGAGAAGCCCAAATGGCTTGCCCATTGTCATAATGGTTGTATTTTTATTTAAATTTCTTAGTCCTAGAGCAGCCTGGTTATGTATCCCTTCCTGTATGTAAATCAACAATTGGTTTGTCAGGCCTAGCAAGCTCAGGAATTCCTAAAGATGGACCATGCCCACAAGAGTTATTTCTCACAAATCCTCCTCTTTTCTATTTATACTTACTCGTCTCATCTTCATTTATTCGTCTTAAATCCTTCATGCTTGTGCCTGACATAATATAACTAAAACACATATAATCGAAAATGCACTGGCCTCATTTTCTCCTTATATATCATGAATCATAAATATTTGATGCACACATAAATGTCCAAAACTTAATCTCCAGCCCATAGGCACACAGCCTCATTCAGTCCATGGGTCTAGAGTCCATAGCTGCTCCATGTCACCATTTCTGCCACCATCTCTGCTGTTGCTGCTTCTTCAGGCAGGGATTCCCATGATCCACTCATGCTCCTCCTTCTTGATGTCCTGGGATTGTCCATTCCTGAAATGTAAAATAACTATTGCCTCCTTTTAGTTACATGTCGTCTACAATTACAGTTCTGACCATCACAACGAATACCACAAATCAGCATTATTCTGTACTCCCTTTCACCAGACACATCTGGAAAACAACAAAAATAGTCCGTGGGGATTTTCCTCTGACCCCTCGTTCTAAAACCAAGCACACCCATGAAAATGTGTAAAGTCAGTCATTTACAGCAATTGTTGTCAGGGGCTGTTGAATGGACTGACTCATGGCGACCTTGAATATGGTTTCTGAGTAGCAGCTGGTGAGTCTGAACCGCCAACCTTGCAGTCTGGTGCATTAACCCACAGAGCCACACCAGAATGTTGTTATGTGCCATGGAGTCAGTTCCGACTCATAGCGACCCTGTACAGGGTTTCCGAGGCTGTAAATCTTTATGGGAGCAGAATGCTTCATCTTTCTCCTGTGCAACAGCTGGTAGTTTCGAACTGCTGACTTTGAGGTTGGCAGCCCGACTCGTAACCACTACACTATACCAGAATTGTTGTTGTTAAGTGCCATCCAGTCGGTTCCGACCCATAGCAACCCTGTATAGGGTTTCCTAGGAGCTGCTGGCGAGCTTGAACTGCCGACCTTGCAGTTCAAACGGCTTTGCAGCCTGGCGCATTAACCCACAAGAATAGTAATGTCTAAATTGCCCATACTACCAATCCAGTACACTGAGAAGACATGCATGTTCCTCGATTTGAAGAGACTTTCATTCTGATTGGAATTTTTAGGAACTGCATCCTTAAACAAAAGTCCAGTCCATCAAATTGTAGCAGCTGATGCTTCTCAGAGCATTAAACATCTTCATATTCAACTACTTAGGTTCTAGTCAGCTCAACAACTCTAGCCATCCAAGCTAGGTCAAATGAGTACCAGCTGCAAGCTTAGGAGTTCACACATACCTCCCTGCACTTCAAAACAATCAGCTTTCCCTCTGATTTCATCTCAAGGTCCATGATGCATCAGCAAGCATATTGCTGGCTGGTTCCCTTCAACTTTTGGTCCTAGAAAGGGGTTTTCTTTGCTGGGACAACTTTCCTTGCCTAGAAGCCTCTGAAACTCAAAATGCCAAACTGCCTTTTTTTGTAAACTCACAAATCTTCAACAGTTCTGGGTGGGCATGCATATCTTTTCAAATGCAAATATCTCAACTCAGGTTCTGGCTCAAGATATCAAGACACCACCTTAAAGTTCTAATGAATCCAATCAAGTGTAGGCCAAAGGCCAGCTTACAAACTTTCCATAATTCCCAATATTCCTATTACACATTTTATAATAATAAGCAAGAGAAGCCAATATCCATAAGGTAATCAAACACATTAACTTTTTTAAAATACTAAGTTCCCTCCACCCTGGACTATCCCCATTCACATGAATATGGCCTTGGTTCTCTGACCTGATGGATTCCTTTAAGCCCTAGCCTTAACAGCTGCTCTTTCAGCTGAAACATTTTACCCCATTCTTTGTTCTTTCTTCCACAAAACCTTAACTTCTTCTTTGTTTTTTGTCTGGAGCCATTGCAATGAATCCCACTGACAGCGCCAAATGCTGACTTCCTCCAAATCTGCACTAGTCTTCAAACTCGGGGCATGACAGAATATCTAATATCTGTTTAAATTCCAACTACTAATATGAGAAAAATGAAGACGGAAGCGGCTATATTTTTCCACTTTATACAGCCCTCTAACCAACGTTTTCAGCCCATTTATTAGCTATGATGCTGAATTCTGGCAGGAGTTTGTCACAGTTCCATCAGGAGCTGTGTTGTTAGGGATGCCACACTTAGCTCCCGTATTACACATACATCTTCCTTTTCAGCTGGCATCATGTCTGGTGCCCTTTTGTTTTCCCAAGCCATCTAGCTAGTGGCATAACTGGCTAGCTACCTCTTGTAGGGTGTCTCTGGTGTTGTTTATGAACCTATGGATCAAGAGATCCAGGGAGAGTCCTCTGGGCTCAGGATTTCTCATGTTGCTCAGGTTCCTTGCAGAACGCTAGGGTGAAGGGAATTACCAGCTGGACAGACCGATGCGCACATCCCAGTCCAATCGAACTGAAGCAAATCGTGGACATTCCCTTTTCCACAATACTCTGA
>NW_006409069.1:254406-266172 GCF_000296735.1 Chrysochloris asiatica
GATTCCGACTCATAGCGACCCTGTACAGGGTTTCCGAGGCTGTTAATCTTTACGGGAGCAGAACGCCTCATCTTTCTTCCACGGAGCAGCTGGTAGTTTCGAACTGCTGACCTTGCAGTTCGCAGCCCGATTCATAACCACTACGCTACCATGTTAGCTTCCAAACCCACCCCATCTTGTCAGGGACAGGTTAGAACCCCTAGGCCCTAGGCGCCTCTTACTCTGGTTTCATATCCACCCCTTTACCCTGAGTCCCCTTCCTACTACACAGGGATTAAGGAAGCGGGAAGGACAACTCCAGTCCAACAAGAATAGTTAACACTAAAAAGAACAGCCTGGAAACAAAGAAAAAGACATCAAGACCTGAAACCCTAATAGAAGTTGGCCACAGGCACACAACCCATGAAGAAAGCACTACGTTTCCAATAAGGCTGCACCCCTTTACTAAAAATTGGTAAATATTCAACATACCACTCCTCCTAATCAATAGGTATTAGCCCACTCTTGAGAGGAAGAGCCTCAATGCACCCCAATCCCAAAAGGTCTTCTCCACTGGGGAGACAGATTTGCTTTTCTCTTTGAAGTGTATTCTCGCTTTGACTTAATCTATGCCCTCAATTCTACCAAGTCTACTGAGAAGTGGCGACTTGATGGGACTAATTCTTTAGACCTCTGAGAGCGAGAGGGGCCAGGGAAAACCGTGACAGTCTGGCAGCAGTATGGTAAGGTGACCTCTCAGACTCTTGTTCACGGTCACTTTGAGCAAAAGCTCCCTGGACAAGGGATCTGCTTCCCACCAGTAACTACTTTTCCATTAAGACGCATCCTGTCCCTCTCAACGTCACTGGTCCCTTTACTTGAAAATAAGTCCACTCCTTTTCTACTGTCTGAACAGCTGTCTCATTGGTCAACCACATCTGGTAAAGGCCCTCCCATTCTGGCTGAAGTCTGTTCTCTTTTAAAGTCTAGATCAGCACAGAGTCTCCGGTCTTGGAAGTGATGAATGGTGAATTTGAAGGAATGGGTTTGGACCAAGAGTCCTTTTAACCTGAAGGTTAGCAAAGCAGAATCCCAGGGGTGAGGCGCCCCTTTAGCACTGAACACCATTTGACCCTTCGGTTTCAAAAATAAAAATGATTAACATGAAGCTATTCAGGGATGACATATTCTACTACACTCTGTCCATTTCCTCAAACTAAAAGAAACATTATTGGCTCTATCATCTTAATGCATGAATACAGTACTTCCCTTAAACACTTCTCAAACAGGAATGCCAATTAAACATACTTTAACATTATCACCTTTCCAAATGAACTGAAACTATCAATACATCCTTTTTCCTCCTCTTAACAAGAGGAACTGCATACCTACAGGGTGGCCCAAATTTTAACACAATAAAAGAAAATGTTTTCAATTCAGAAAGAGTATTGGTACACCAAATATCTTTTTAAACAGTATTATGTTCTCAGATATGAAACACTAATACAAAAATAAATAAATAAATAAATAAACACACAAATAAAACCTTGAGCAATGTACAATTTTGAAAATTACTATTACACCAGCCAAACAAATCCTTAACCACCTTTTAAATGGATTAATTTATACCATTTTACTGTAAAAAGAATATCAAAGAGATTAAAACAGACCAAAACAAGTTTTCAGTGGACGATTTCACATTTAAGCTTTACCTTGTATGTGCAAACTCAGAATTTTGCATTATAAACCCAAATAGCCTGTGGAAGAATTATATTTGAAAACTACCATACCAAACAAAAAAATAATCACTAGGCCCTTTGTTACTGGCTTCAGACCCTTTCTCCCTTTTATGGGGATAGGGTATTGTCTTCTACGGACCCCCTTCCCCAGTTTTCTTTTTAGTTCCAACTCTCCCTGTTGCCTTCTTTAAACCATATCGGTGAGTCAATCTTTCCTTTCTCCTCTTCAGTCAGAAGTCTCATATTTACCTTTATCTACCCCTCGCCCTCTAATCCTAAGCCAATCTTACAATTAGATACCGTTACAAAAGATTCCAAAGTTAATGTCTAGTTTCATGAGGGGAATCATTTTTCCTTCGCTTCTTTATCTCTGGACATTCTCTTTTGAAATGGTCTGTCTTCCCACAACATTCATCCACTGGTGGGCTTGGGGACCTGGCCCAGTCCCCTCCTCCCTTTCCTCTGAAGAGGCCTAACTCTGTAATCACCATGAGAAGGGGGTCTTGTTCTAGCCTCTCATTTACTATTTTATTAACAGTAGATACCATGATTCTGGCTGGCTGTTTTTCCTCCTCTTTGTTTACAAAAACTTTCTGAGCTTCTCTTAACAGTTCATCATCTCAATCTTTTTGCCTTGGTCTCCGTCCTTTAAGGGAGAACGTCTTTGGAACTGATTCCGCTCCCCTACTGACCAACAAAGAGCATAGGCCAAGTTCTATCGTTTACATGAAGTACTAGGGCCTTGCAGAACCAGTCCTCATTGGAAATGAATTGAGGCCAGAACACAAATAGTGAATGGATTCGTTCTTTTGGCCTAATAAAACAATATTTTTATCTTTTTCCTGGGTTGGGGGATATTCCCCCCATGCCCTCAGCATTCTCCCCAAAGGACTGACAGGAGGAATGTCGGTGGGAGTCTCTCCTGTGCCCTTCTTCACTAGGCCTAGAATTCCGTTCCCCATTTTCTTTTGGTCTTGGTGTCTGAGTTCTCTTGCATACTCAACCTCCCAAAATTCCCCCATGTTTAGGCACTCATGGAGATTTCTTGTATACAACCCCGAGATTTCACTTTGTCCTTCTCCGACCAGATTGGGACTCCGCACTTGCTTCGCATCCAAGATGCATCTCAGACACACAATGACCCCCGAAAATGCCTGGCCACCAGGGCAATCCTTACAGTCCAGTTTTCCTGCCCTGGCCTGTGCACAGATTGCCTGGTCACTGCGGTTACTCTGTTCTCAGTCCTCCACGTCTCTCTTGCTAATTCTGATCACCTTTGAACAGTCTCGGGTCTTTTTCTGGCTCTCACTGGAAGGCAATCAACTCTGTGGAGTAGGTCGCCAAAACCAAAACGGGACATGTCTCGTTTTCCACCAAGGCTGTCTCTCCAAGCAGGCAGAAAATCCCGGACGGGCACCCAAATTTGTGAGAAACGTTGTCTATACTGACAAACGCTCAAGTTACTCCAATCTGCACTCATTTTAGCCTGAGTGAGGTTTTCTTTATTCGATTTTTGCAAAATTGGGTGCCCAGCCCCATAGACAAGGACACACGCCCACATGGCCTGCCACAAATGGTTTTTATACTTGTCTCCGAAAATCCCCTCCTCCAGTTCAGTTCCCCATATACAATTCTGTGGCGTGTGTCCCATTTTCCCTTCCCCCAAAGAAGCCCAAATATCTTGCCTATTGTCTTAATGGTTGTATTCTTTACTTAAATTTCCTAGTCTCCAGAGCAGCCAGGTTACAGATCCCTCCCTGTATGTAAATCAACAATCTGTTTGCCAGATTCCTAGCAAGCTCAGGAATTCCTGAAGATGGACCATGTGCACAAGAGTTATTTCTCACATGTGGAAAGAATCTGAATTTTCCAATTTAGATACACATTGCTTTATTTATGCCCAATAGATCAAGATTTTTAGATTGTATGTTTTTTTCTTTTTCAAATAAACAACTGTTAAATGCTGTCTGTGGGTGTGGTGCTGTGGGTTAATGAGCCAGACTGCAAAGATGTTTGAACTACAAGGTCGGAGGTTCAAGCTCACCAGCTACTCCTTGGAAACCCTATCCATGGTCGCTATGGGTCGGAATCGACTCGATGGCACTTGACAACAATATCAATCTACTAAATACCTAGGACTTCGGTATTTAGTATTTAGTAGATTCGACTCATATTGACCTCGTGTGCGATGTGTGAGGCGTAGCTGGTGGATTCAAACTACCAGCCTTTTGGTTAACAATCTTGTGCTTATCCTACGTTGGTACACCAGGACAGGTTATAGTAGAACCAGAAAAGTATAGTTGACTTCTTGACAGTCTTACTCTTCAAAATCCCATTTTCCTACACATTATGAGTGCAAAGGATTGGATATGTTGTGAATGTTACAAGAATGAACAAACCAGTCTTGGGAGAAATACAAACAGAATGCTTCTTAGTGTGAGATGGAATGAGCCGGAAAACAAACACCCAAGTGTAAAGCTTTATTAGAAGTTGGAAGGAAAGAGAGAGAGAGAGAGGTATTGCGATGGGAAGGATTTTCATACTGGTTGAAGAGGAGGGTGGGGTTGAGATTAGTGGAGGTAGGTGATAGGTTGACTAGGGATGACGTGCCTGTAGGGAGGGAGAAAGCGGGCAAGCAGCCATTTTATTATGCATGTGGATAAGGGATTCTATCACTTAGCAGTGAGGATGGGGAAAGTTCTTGTCACTTGCTTTGCAAACATGATGATGAAAGGCCAGTCCTTGGAGAAGGACCTCATGTTTGATAAAGTACAGGGTCAGCAGAAATGAGTGAGGCTTCTGTGACTTGGGTGGGCACACTGATTCCAACAGCATGAAGATTCCTTAGGGCGGCTCAGGGATTTGTTCCATTTTCATCAGAGCTGCCGACCTCTTGTCATCCAGAAACCAGAGCCTGGACTCATTTGTGCTAATTATCTACCGTCCGTGTCAAAAATCATCTGGTACCTTTGGCTTCTTCGAGGCTGATGTGTAATAGCAAAACATTTGTAGAGTTAGAGCACAAGTCTTTGTCACGGACATGGTGGAATGTTTCAGCTGGTGTTCTCTTGCCTTTAATACCAACGATGGGGGATGTTCTTCTGAGTGCACATTGCATGGTTTACAAGCTAGAAGAAATTGTTCCTAATGACATTCCTGAGCAGAAGTTGTAGTGGACAGTTTCTTAAAGAAAGGATTTCCAGTGTGAATATTAGAATAATGTTGCTGTGAGTTCAGAATAGTAGGAACTAGCAAGAGAGAGTGTTTCTATATGTTTTGTATGGATCCCTGGTGATGTTGTGAGTTAACCACTGGGCTGGTTGGTGGTTCAAACCCACCAGTCACCCTGCAGGAGAAAGATTCAGCTGTCTGTTCTCATAAGGATGGATAGCCTCAGAGACCCTATGGGCAGTTTTACTTTCCTGGGTTCTATAGAATCGACTCCACGGCACATAACAACAATAACAACATAGGGCCTCAGAGACCCTATAGAGCAGTTCTACTCTCTTGGATCTTTCGGGGTCTCTAAGAGCTGGAATCAGCTCAATGACAGTGTCTGGATTTACTTATTTTGTATGAGAGTATCAGAAAAACACTTTGTCTCAAATGTGATGTTTACTTGCATGTGGAAGTATGGAAAAGGCTGTGTTCATCCATTTGTGAACTCCAGGCAACTGTGTGATATATCTACATCCGTGAAGTTACTTTGCCAAAGTTTCTCAGAATCTATTTATGCCCCCAAAATAATTTGGCCTTTGATAATGTAACATATGTATGCACAGGTAGTGCTGAACATCACAGGGAATGTTAATGTGATGATTTGGTGTGGGTTTAAACGTAGACTTCCAAAAAACTGGTGCAGAATACACATCATTCAATTTTAACAACAGATTCATGCATCGCAGAGAGGACTTTTTCCATGGTAGTCATAGAAATAGAGTCAAATACGCCTGTGTTTCTCACTGGGGAGCCCTCAACGTTTCTTCTTTTTCTTAGCATCAGCTTGATCAAAATGGTTTATCTGGATTTATGTCGGTGATTATGGGGGTCTTCAAAAATATGAGGACCTTCTCTTGCTGGGATTTTTGACAGTTACAGAAGGTTATGATGTTTGACACACTAATTTGTTTCATGATTCAGCCAAACTAATATTCCTTATTGTGAAATATTAGACGATTAGATGCATTTGAATTGTGTTGTGGGTGAAGCCTATCCAAACTCCCATGAACTACCAGGACAAACAAACCTGTCTTGGATGAAGTACAGCCACAATACTCCATAGAAGGCATAAAGGCACTAATGAACACTAAATTCATCATTATTCTTCAGTACTGCATAATATTCCATTTTGCACATGGACCAAAGTTTGTTCAACCTTTTCTCTGCTGATGCGCATGTAGGCTGTCTCCAAATAGTCCTGCGGTGAACGTGGGCATGCATGTATTTCTACTCAGGTCTTGGCTCTTATTTCTCAAGGATATATACCAAATTGTTGTTGTTAAGTGCCATTGAGTTGATTCTGACCCATAGCGACCAGAGATATATATCAAGTGGATCATACCAGAATTGTTTTTGACATTAGGTTATTTTGTGATGAACCTTAGAAGAGAGGCATATAATTGATGAAACATCGATCATGTGCTAAGGACATTGCACAGATTCCTTTATAAAGGAAATTTAGTTGTATAATTATATAGTGATATTAACAATGTCATTTAGATGTCTGTCTTGTCTCGTTTTGCTCAGAGACTTCCTGACTGGAATACAACAAAGCTCTCAGAAACCCTTCATCTTTGTTCTTGCTTGACTACTGAATGCTACAGATAACGTATTTCATTTCCGCTCATCAAGATAATCTTCAGTGGTTTCATCGCAAACCCTGGACTCATTTGTGCAAATTATCTACTGTCCATGTCAAAAATCATCTGGTACTTTTGGCTGCTTCGAGCATGATCCGTAATAGCAAAACATTTGTAGAGTTAGAGCACAAATCTTTGTCACTGACACGGTGGAATATTTCAACTGGTGTTCTCTTGCCTTTAATGAAAACGATGGGGGATGTTCTTCTGAAGTAGCAGAAGTATTCAAAGTGCACATTGCATGTCTACAAAATAAAAGAAATACATTCCTTCAGGGTGGAGGTGAGACGGGGGGAAAGAGGGTCCAGAAATCAGGATGAGACCTGAGCCACTTATCAATTCAAATCTCGTAACAGACATCTTGAGGAATGTTGAAGCCTACACCGCTGCTTCCTTGGACAATGGTAAAGATGTACAAGACATGCCCTGGTCCATAGCCAAGCAATCACATCTTGGGACATGCCATTGAAAAAGACCACCCTTTGAGGATTAAGGTGTGCCTGACCCAAGGTGTGTCTTTTCAATGACCTCATAGGTATGTGAAAGCTGGACAGTGAATAAGGAAGGCCGTAGAAGAATTGATGTATTCAAATGATGGTGTTGGAGGAGAATATTGAAAGTGCCATGGGCTGCCAAAAGAACAAACAGATATATGTTTGAAGAAGTGCAGCCAGAGTGCTCCTTGGAGGCCAGGATGGCCAGACTTCATCTCTCATGCTTCAGACACTCGTTCTTAAGTGTCATTGAGTCAGCGTGAACTCATAGCAACCCTATATAGAATGTGTGAGGCTGTACACCTTTGCAGGAGCAGAAAGCTTCATCTTTCTCCAGCATTGCAGGTGTGGGCTTGAACCAAGACAATGTGTTGTACAATCCAGTGCTTACTCTTCGGAGCCACCTCATGCCCCATAGATATAGGCACTGGCTAATTTTAGGATGGAGTCCTGGTGTGGCACTGTGGGATAATGCACTAGACTGAAAGGTCGGTTTGAACCACAAGGTCAACAGTTCAAACTCACCAGCTGCTCCTCAGAAACCCTCTCTCTACGGGGTGACTTTGAGTTGGAACTGACTTCACAGCACTTAATAACAACATTTGTAGGCTACCTGGTTTCATGAATAAGCAAACCCGTAAAACCCAAGCAAGAGGCCTGTTCTTAATTTTCACCTTTAGCCACACGGAGCCCAGGTAGTGTAGTGGGTTATGGGTTGGGCTGCTAACCATGAGGTCAGCAGTTCAAGCCCTCCAGCCACTCTGAGGGACAAGGAAGAGGCTGTTTCTGCTCCTGTAAAGATTTACAACCTCCCAAACCTGTCACCAGGGTCATTGTAAGTCAGAACCAACTCATCAGCACACAGCCAGCCAGCCAACCAGGTGTGGCGCTGTGGGATCAACACTCGTCTGCTATCTATAGACTCAGCAATTCAAACCTACCAGCTGATCTCAGAAACCCTATACAGGGTCACTGTGAGCCAGTTAACAACACCAACAATCATCCCTCGATAGGGCGAATTCAGCCCTCAATAGGAACGCTATTTTAATTAAAGTTAAGGGATTCATTCCTACATCTCTGAAGAAAGCCACTCAGCACACACCCCCTCCAACCTTGTCAAAATGTTCATGTTCATATACCAAAGACAAGAAAATGTCTTTGCCATCCATAATCATTGAAGTCCATGCGCATATTTACTCTCTCTTGGTTCTCTATCTCCTACTGTGCTTCATTGTGCACTGCATGGATTTTCTTTCTGCATGAAGAATCTTCATTAATAATTATTTTCTTATACAAATCTGTTGCACAAGACCTTTTTAAAGTGTTAAACAGCAAAGATGTCAGCTTGAGGTGCACCTGACCCAAGCCATGGTATTTTCAATAACCTCATATGCATGCAAAAGCTGGACAGTGAATAAGGAAGACCGTAGAAGAATTGATGTATTCAAATGATGGTGTTGGAGGAGAATATTGAAAATGCCATGGGCTGCCAAAAGAACCAACAGATCTGTGTTGGAAGAAGTGCAGTCAGAGTGCTCCGTGGAGGCCAGGATGGCCAAACTTCATCTCTCATACTTCGGACATATTGTCAAGAAGGACCGGTCACTGGAGAAGGATATCATGTTTGGTAAGGTGGAGGGTCAGAGAAAAAGAAGAAGACACCCCCCTCCCCCAGTGAAATGGATTGGCAAAGTGGCAGCATCAATGGGCTCATGCGTGGCAACAATTGTGAGGTTGGCCCAGGACCAAGTAATGTTTCCTTCTGTTGTGCATAGGGTCGCTATGAGTAGGGTACCTATGAGTTGGTATTGACTTGGTGACACCTAACAACAACAACAAATTCCGTATTTTATGGGGACTTGCCATTAAGGAAGAGCACCCATAAAAGTTCTGTATTTTTAGTTCCTTGTGAGCTACTTTATGAGTCTGACCAGTTTACCAAGAGTCCCAGGCACAATTTTAAGAAAAAAAAGGTCTACTGGGCCAAAAAATGTTAATCCCTGGGAGAAACCTGAATTGGAGTCCCACAGAGCCACACTTGCAAGACATCCTAGAATGAGTTTTGTCTGCTTCTGTCTTATAGGATTGTGGTGAACTACATCTTGAAGAAAAGTTGCTGACTTTCAGAAGTGAACTAGGCTAAAGACCCCCTCCTTTATTCAGCTTGCCTTTTTCTTTGCAGCATTCTTCCAGGACGAGCTGCCAATCTAGTTGGTGGTGGTGGTGTGCTGTGGAGTCAGTTTTGACTCATAGCGACCCTATATAGGGTTTCTGAGGCTGTAAATCTTTGTGGGAGCAGAAAGCCTCATCTTCCTCCTGCAGAGCAGCTGGTGGGCTCGAACTGCTAATTTTGTGATTAGCAGCCTGGTTAACCCTCAAAATATCCATAGAATGTGTTGTTTCATGACTCAAACTTTACAATGAACAAAATGCTGTTTACCCGGCTTATCCATTGTCTTGTGTCTCTGAAAACAAGATGTTGCCAATACCAACCAATCAAAATATGGTTCTTGTAAGTTCCTGGACCCTTGGAATTAATTTTTCTTTAGGTTTTGCACTTTGATGAATTCTTAGGAAGGGCAGCGTGATCTTGGTTTGTTTAGTTCCTTCAATAATCTGTTTAATTTTAGCAGAAGCTACATGTTGCTCTTTGACACATTTGAGAGAAAGATGTTTCCAACTGCCTTCTTATTTATTTACTCTAGTTTTCTTTTTCTAATTTGATAGACTTCATTTATTCTTTTTTTTTTTTTTTTAACTAAACTTTATTTACCTCTAGCTGTTTTATAATCACTGGACTTTTTTCTTTGTTTGTTTGTTTTTCTCATTTACTCTCATTTCTCGTGTACAAGCTTGAGAAAGTTCTAACCCATCTGTCAGGCCAACCCCACCAAAAGTAGAGGATAGTGGATGGTGGCTTAATGTGATATTGTTGTTGTTAAGTGCCATCGAGTCAGTTCCGATCCATAGCGACCTTCTAGAGGGTTTCCAAGGAGCGACTGGTGAGCTTGAACCACCAACCTTGCAGTTCAAACCGATTGTGCAGTCTAGCGCATTAACCCACAGCGCCACACCAGGACTCTTTCAGTGTGATGAAGAAATATGAATGTTCTTGCCAGTTTCCTGGAAACTCACTCACAAGTAATACCAGGGGCCCTTTTATAAAGGAATATTCAATCCTCTTTTTAAAGGGCTGATTCCAAGATGAACAGCCCCAAGGCATCCCTATCCAGGAATTAAAATCATCATAAAAACACAAGAGGTAAAGGAAAGAGAAGACCTAGAGATCATCAGAGTTAATTTTCTGGTATGACAAAGTAGGAGACTGCGTTCTGGGGAGATCATTTTACTTGTTCAACATTTCATAGCAAGTATCTGCCCTAGCCTTGGGGGTGGGGGAGAGCATAAATTCGACTCTCTAAATTCATAAGTTCAGATCACTTTCTTCAGGATTTTAGTTAGCACTCCTGCAGTCTTATTCAGAGGCTGTCTATTCAAAAGGCAATTCAATTCTGTGAACATGTTGTAGGGCTTCAAAAGAGGTGTCATGAAGTCAGTCTACATGGGTAATTACGGCCTTGGAGGAACTTTAGTGTGAATTTAAAAATAATATTTAAGTCCTGCCATCAGAACAAGCTATAATATGGTAGGGACAACTTTGGAGTAAGTAACAAACATTTCTACCCATCCACTAGTTGTTGTTGTCATTGTTAAATGCCATGAAGTCCATTCCAACCCATAGTGATCCTGTAGAGGATTTCCAAGGAGTGACTGGTGAGCTTCAACAGCCAACCTTGAAGTTCAAACCAACTTTGCAGTCTAGCACATTAACCCATAGCACCACACCAGAACTCCCAACGACTAGTACAAGATGCAATCTGGTAGGTGTCGTTTTGGAGTAACCAGAAAAAACTTAATTCCAAAACATTTCCGTTCTCCTCTGCTAATACACAGGACCTGAAGTTTCTTAAGGATATAGATGTGGGCTGTACTCCAGACAGCTGATTTCCACAGATACGAAGGGAACCAGTAGGCAGTGGAACTGCATTCTGTTGAAAGGGCTGAAGGAAAGTTATATTTGCTACTGCCAGAAAATCGATATGCATGTAATATAAAGGATCCTGGTGTCCTGGTGTGGTGCTGTGGGTTAATGAGCAGGACTGCAAAGTCACTTTGAACCGCAAGGTTGGTGGTTCAAGCTCACCAACTGCTCCTTGGAAGCTCACCTCGACTTGACGGTGCTTAACCACAACAACAGTATGGCACTGTAGCATAGCACTGGATTGCTAAATGCAAGGTCGTCTTGAGTTAGCAGTCCAGTGCTATGGCAATAGCTCCAAGAAACCCTATGCAGGGTTGCTATAAGTTAGGACAGACTCAGTAACACTTAACAACAACACGGAGAAGATTGGAGGGATTTGGCAATAGAAGATCTGTTGTTGTTGTTGTTGTTGTTGTTGTTGCTAGGTTCCTTTGAGTCAGCACTGACTCATAGCAACCCTAGGCACAAGAGAAGAAAACACGGCCTGGTCCTAAGTCAACCTACAATTGTTGCAACGCTTGAGCCCAATCTATCTTGCTGGGGGTCTTCTTATTTTTCTCTGACCCTCCACCTTACCAAACATGATGTCCTTCTCCAGTGACTGGTCACTCCTGACAAGATGTCTGAAGTATGAGAGACGAAGTTTGGCCATC
>NW_006409069.1:267803-272172 GCF_000296735.1 Chrysochloris asiatica
GGAGGCTGTAAATCTTTACAGGAGCAGAAACAGCCTCTTCCTTGTCCCACAGAGTGGCTGGTGGGCTTGAACTGCTGACCTCATGGTTAGCAGCCCAACCCGTAACCCACTACACTACCTGGGCTCCATGTGGCTAAAGGCTAAAATTAAGAACAGGCCTCTCGCTTGGATTTTACGGGTTTGCTTATTCATGAAACCAGGTAGCCTACAAATGCTATGGAGTCAGTTATTAAGTGCTGTGTTATTAAGCGCTGTGGAGTCAGTTCCAACTCAAAGTCACCCCGTAGAGAGAGGGTTTCTGAGGAGCAGCTGGTGAGTTTGAACTGTTGACCTTGCGGTTCAAACCGACCTTTCAGTCTAGTGCATTATCCCACAGTGCCACACCAGGACTCCATCCTAAAATTAGCCAGTGCCTATATCTATAGGACATGAGGTGGCTCCGAAGAGTAAGCACTGGATTGTACATCACATTGTCTTGGTTCAAGCCCACACCTGCAATGCTGGAGAAAGATGAAGCTTTCTGCTCCTGCAAAGGTGTACAGCCTCGCACATTCTATATAGGGTTGCTATGAGTTCACGCTGACTCAATGACACTTAAGAACAAGTGTCCGAAGCATGAGAGATGAAGTTTGGCCATCTTGGCCTCCAAGCAGCACTCTGGCTGCACTTCTTCAAACACAGATCTGTTTGTTCTTTTGGCAGCCCATGGCACTTTCAATATTCTCCTCCAACACCATAACTCAAAAACAGCAATTCTTCTACGACCTTCCTTATTCACTGTCCAAATTTCATGTGCATATGAGGTTATTGAAAATACCATGGCTTGGGTCAGGCACACCTTAGTCCTCAAACTGACATCTTTGCTCTCCAACACTTTAAAGAGGTCTTGAGCAGCAGATTTGCCTAATGCAATACGTCATTTGATTTCTTGACTGCTGCTTCCGTGAGTGTTGATGGCGGGTTTTTAGCAAAATGAAGCTTTTGACAACTTCAGTCTTTTCCCCAATTTTTGTGGATGCTGTTTATTGGTCCAGTGGTGAGGATTTTTGTTTTCTTTACATTGAGGTGCAACCCATACCGAAGATTTTGGTCTTTGATCTTCATCAGTAGATTACCTTATGTTTCTCTCACAGATGGGGTGGTGGGTTGTAAACTCATATTTTGTAAGTATCAATGCAACATTTAACCCACGGCACCCTTATAGTCCTTTACTAGCACCCACCCACCCACCCACTGTTCTGCTCCTGTAAAGATTTGCAGTCTCAGAAATCCTAGTATGGGGCAGTTCTGCTATATCTTATATAGTCTCTGTGAATTGGCATTGACTCCATTGTTCCACGAACTCTTTGAAGCCCCCTTTATAGAAATGTTGATCATGCGTTTATCCTTATTAAAAAAAGTATTACTGTCATCAGCCGCTCTCAAATGCACCCCAACTCATAATGATTTCATGCATAAGGGAAAAAATGCTGCTCAGTCCTGTACCATGTCAATGATAAATTGTGGATTCCTTACCATCTCCATTGTCTGTCATTCCTTCTTACTTTGGAAGGTCCAATGAAAGCTGTTCAGCCACCCACCACCACGGAAGCCTCCCCAGAAGGACACATGTTGGCTGTCTCTGGGCTGCATTAGACAGGAGATTAACAGAGTAAAAATGTGGGCCGTAGGAAGAGCGATTCCTTTTTTGTATCCAAACCCAGATGTGAATTTTGTCCCACTTTTCCTCCCAGGTGCACGGTCTAGAATAATCCTTCAGGACCATTTCATGGTATCACATAATTATGGTCCATAAAAGTTCTTCAGAGAAGTCTTCAGATTTCATTATGACACATTTTAAATTAATGGGTGAGTAACAGAAACAGGTTTTGTAGCTAGATTTCTTTCTGTTTAATTGGTTTAAGAGCTATTCTATTAACAGAATTCCTGTATCAAATAATTAAACTGTCAGTTACACTACAATAAAAAAAATTTTTTTCTTCTTTTGCTGTTTCAGCCGAATGTACTATTTTTAATGTATCTATCAAAAAGTCTTCATTAACTAAACTTTTTTTCATGTGACATTTGTGATGAGACTCTCAGATAAGCTACAAATGTATGTTCTTGGAAAACACAGAATACATAATGTGTTGAAGGGTTGGCAGGCTTAACTAGACTGTCTGTGTAGTTAGGTGGCCACAAGATCATGTCATTATGCAGAATGAGGGTGCAGGTGAGGGGTGGGAGACAAAGCAAAATGGTTGGTAGGCAATTTTTTTTTTGGGTCTGGCTAATATCTATTCAATTTTTTCTGTCCAGAATGTGAGTAAGAATTTGCATTACAATAAATTGAGGTCATAAAGACAAACTCCAAGTTGTTAGCATGCATGTGCATAGTCTTACTTGATATTCTAAAAATTTCCGATGAGAGAGCTGTTCGGCCGCTGAGGAAAAATACAATGTATGAGAATAAGTTTAAAAAAAAAAAAAGTCTGGCTACACAATCATAAAAACCTTATTGATAAAAAACTTAAATTAAAAAACAAAAACAAAAAACAACCCTATACAGGATCTCGATGAGTTGGAACTGACTCAACAGCAGGGCACCACCACAACCGCACATTGAAGTGTGAAATTTGATTCGTTTTAATGCACATCCATGAAATCATCACCACAAGGAAGATAATGAACACGTCCATCGGCCCAAAAAGTCTGTCTGTAACTCTTTGCATCCCTACCTCCTCCCATCCCACCTTTCTAAGCCCCTGTGCCCCTGCAACTAGTGTTCTGCTTTCTGTCACTACTTTCACGGTAGATTTCTAGGATTTTGTATAAATGAGAAAATATTAAAAAATAAAAAACAAAAACAAAAAAACCTTATTGAACTAAAGTATTAAAATTTGAAGTCACAGTTTCTCTACACATCCTCCATCTAGCTCTGTACAATTCTGAAAGTGGTGTTTCCATCTCTCCAAGCCAACGCTGAAGAATTCTGTGCTCCTTGATCCATACCACACCACAGTGGCAGCTTTGGCACCCTCCAAGGACTCAGATGGTGTTCCTTTTCAAGGTTCTTTCAATTTAGGGAACAAAAAGAAAGCTGAAGGGACAAGACCATGACTGTAAGGTAGATGGGGTAAGGTTCCTAAAGCAATCCTTGTAGGACAGACCTTGCTACTCTCAAGGAATAAGCAGAGGCAATGTCATGATGGGAAAAGAATTCTTCAGAGCAACTTTCCTGACCGTCTTCCCACCAATGCAATTTTTCTTTCTCTGAAAACGTCTTCATAAGAAGGCCCCATGGTTGTCCTTTGACCTTCAAAAAACCTACTGAGATTTGGCCTTTGGGATCGCAACAGTCCCCATAACCTTCAGAACTGAACTTTCTACCTTGCATTAAACTGGTTCAGCAGATCCCCTCAGAAGTCACTATGTTAATTGGATATTTTTTTGAGGGCACCCTAATGAGATTAGACAAGTGTATTCTTGAGAGAACTTACTGCATCCACCCAATGAAGGCAGAGACATGCATCAATATGTTTTGTTTGGAATAAACCTGAGAATGTATGGACTGGAATCCCGGTAGCAATATTAACTGCCTACAGACCTACACACTTATATACCTGCTTTGTCTTTCTGTCTCTCTCTCTATCTTATCTATCTATCTCATTTATCATCTTGTTGTTGTTGTTGTTAAGTGCCTTTGAGTCGGTTCTGACTCATAGCGATTCTGTAGAGGTTTCCCAAGGAGTGGCTGGTGAGTTTGGACCATCAACCTCGTGGTTCAAACCGACCTTGCATTCCTGAGCTTATCCTACAGTGCCACACCAGGACATGTATGTGTCTGTCTGTCTCTCTATTTATCTATCTATCTATCTATCTATCTATCTATCTATCTATCTATCCATCATATCTATCATCTGCTTATCACATCTATCTATCTATGTATCTATGTATATATGCATGTATGTATCTACCTATCATCTATCTATCTATCATCTATCTATCTATCTACATATGTGTATATATATTAAGGAGCTCTGGTAGCATAGTGGTTATGAGTTGGGCTGCTAGCCTCAAGGTCAGCAGTTTGAAACTACCAGCTGTTCCACAGGAGAAAGATGAGGCTTTCTGCTCTCGTAAAGATTTGCAGCCTCAGAAACCCTTTGCAGGGTCACTATGAGTCAGAAGCAACTCTACGGTACTTAACAAAAACAATATATATATTACATCTATCTATAGACTAGATTTATTTATCTATCTATCTATCATATCCATCCATCTATCTATCACATCTATCATCTATCTTATATGTGTGGCGCTGTGAGTTAATGCGCCAGACTGCAAAGCCGTTTGAACTGCAAGCTTGGCAGTTCAAGCTCATCAGCTG
>NW_006409069.1:272452-289647 GCF_000296735.1 Chrysochloris asiatica
ACATCTATCTATATATTACATTTATCTATCTACTTATCGCTCGCATCTATCAATCTATCACTCAATCACATCTACCTACCTACCTACCTATCTGTCTGTCTGTCTGTCTGTCTGTCTATCTATCATCTGTCTATCTACTATCCATTCATCTAAATATCTACATGTCATTTATTATCTATCCATATCTGTTCCTCATCATCTGTCTGTTTTTCTGTCTCTCTGTCTTCCTGGAATTTGCACATTATGGAGAGGTTAGGTTCATTGGGTGGCTGATCAGCTTTTCTGCCAGATGGATTCAACTGCAAGGACATCTGGGATGCTGGTCATCCCTTATTACATGATGGACTGAACAGAGTCCCCTGATGGGCTCAGTCGAGTTTGGAGATTTTTCCCATACTCTGAGTCGGGTTCAAGTTGGTCTTGATTGCAGAGGTTTCTGTTCATGCACTGGGTTGCAAGATCGATTTGAACCACAAGGTTGGTGGTTCAAGCTCATCAGCTGCTCCTCAGGAACACAATACAGGGTTGTTATGAGTCAGAACTGACTCCACGGCACTTCACAACAACAACCTGTTTCCATATGGGGCAAGTGGAAAACTTACATACTATTTCAGGATATGAGTTGGGTTGCTCTTGCAGCCCAGTTTTTGTACTTCAGACAACTTGATCTTTCCCAGTTTTTGTGCTTGGAACAACTTGATCTTTCATTTCCTCAGCAAAAATGTTACTCCATTGGATATATTCTAGCATGCCTCATTTGGTTTGGCTATGCTACAACCTGGAAAATGACATTTCCATGCTCAATTATTTCTATTATACATTACCATTTTGGGAATGTCTTTAGCAGAAACAGTTAGAAATATTACAGACACCCATGTCATTAACAATGCTATACAACTCCCTTTGAGATATTTGTCCTATTCGAGACTCAACCTCCCACTGTACCATCCTTGTTTGGAGAGTTACTGTCTCAGAAAGAAGCAGAATAAAGTGCATTCTGAACACACAATGAGAACTTGACCTAGACACCAATATTCTCTTCTTTTCTGACGTTTCAGGAAACTGACTCTCTGAAGGGCTGGTTCCCTGTGACCTTCCAACACCCAGTGATCGATACATGGCCCTGGAGAAATGGCTCATGCTCAGAGGACAGTAGTTCTGACCACATTTGAAGCGGTTTACAGCCGTTCCAAGTCCGCCTTCACCCATCTTGAATAAATGGCTAGAAAAATGGCATTGCACTTAGAAATGCCTCGAAAGGTTGCAGACTCTTCCTGAAAAAAGGTTAATAGGAGAAAAGAATGTAGCAGAGCTGGGAGGAAGGACACAGATTGGTTATAATGAGTTAAGAAGAGTGAGTTCAGCCTCAAGTACTTCAGACAGGACGTCAGAGGGACTGTTACTGAGATTCCACGTCTTACATGTGCGGGTTTGCTCCAAACAGATCATGTTGAAACAAACCTCTGCCATTGGTGGAAGACTAAGACAAGTGCTCTCAGGAATATACTTGTCTGGGTCTCCTTAGGGTGCCTTTGAAGAAAAGAAAAACTAATCAAAACAGTGACAGTCTGGCCATCCTGGCTTCCAAGGAGCACTCTGGGATGTGCTTCCAAAACAAATCTGTTTGTACTTTTGGCAACCCATGGTACTTTCAGTTTTCTCCTCCAACACCATAACTCAAAGGAATCCATTCTTCTGCAGTCTTCTTTATGCATTGTCCAACTCTCACGTGCATATGAGGTTATTGAAAATATCATGACTAGGTTAAGGAACACGTTAGTCCTCATCCTAGCTGCCCAACACTTTAAAGAGGTCGTTTGCAGCAGATTTGCCTAACGTAAGACATTGTTTGATTTCTTGACTGCTACTTCCATGAGTGTTGATGGTTGATCTGAGCAAAACAAAGTTTTTGACAACTTAAATCTTTTCTCCATTTAGATGGATGCTGTTTATTGGTCCAGTGGTGAGGATATTTGTTTTCTTTTCATTGAGGTGCAACCCATAGTAAAGGCTATGGTCTTTGATCTTCATCAGGAAGTATTTTAAGACCTCTTCTTTTTCAGCAAGCAAGGTTATGTCACCTGCATCTGACAGGTTGTCAAGGAGTCTTCCTCCAATCCTGATGCCATGTGTTTCTTCCTATAACCCAGGTTCTCAGATGATTTGCTCAACACATACAGACATGGAAACAATTCCTTCAGAACTGTACAAACATACATGGAGGATGTGTCAAGAGACAATAGCTTCACATGCTGATAATTTACGTTTTCTGTGATTTTGCAGCAATGTTTGCTTACTTGCCCTTGTGCCCGGTTGACACAATGGCTAAGTGCCTGGCTGCTATACTAAAGGTTGACAGTTCAAACCCACCCATCGCCTCCAGCCACAAAGAGTTGATGATGTGCTGCCATCAAGATTGCAAAGTAGAAAACCCTTGGGACAGTCCTACATGGTCATGTGGGCTCATTGTGAGCTGGAATCCACACACCAGCAACCAACAACAACAACAACAACATAGAGATTAAGCACTAGACTGCTACTTAATGCTCATTCTCATCCTTGAGCATAGTAGGAAGGAATGCTTCCTTGTAACACGGGGATTTGCTATGAGTGACACTATCCTCAACAGCACGAAAGCACAACAGTTGTTAAGCTGTTGTTATTGTTGTTAAGTGCCATAGAGTGGATTCCAACCCATAGCGACCCTGTGTAGGGTTTCCATGGAGCAGCTGGTGGACTTGAACCACCGACCTCGCGGTTCAAGCCAACTTTGCAGTCCAGCTCATTAACCCACAGTGCCACACCAGGACTCTCAACACTCAACCTGGTTAAGTGTTTGGCTGCTAATTCAAAGGTTGGAAGTTCAAACCCACTGAGTGTCTGCATGGGAGAAAGGGGATAATCTGCCCCTGTAAAGATTATAGGCTAGCAAACTCTATGGGGTACTTCTACTCCATCTGCCACACGGGATCACTCAAGATGCTGTCAAGGAACCGACTTGATGGCATGCAACAACAATGTCTTCTTCATTGTCACTGTTGCTCTTAGGTGCTGTCGAGTCACTTCCGACCCATAGCGACCTGACGCACAACAGAATGGAACACTGCTTGGTTCTGTGCCAACCTCATAACTGTTACTGTTGAGCCCATTTCTGTCGCTGCTGTGCTAATCCATCTCGCTGGACTTTCAGATTCGGTTTCAGAGTGCGGACATTCAGTCAGTATAGCAATAAAGAGAGTCACGGGCATTCGTTTTTGGTTTCCCAGGGGTGTGGCGGTGTAGGTTACCCACTGGACTAGGGCAGTGGTTCAAACCACCAGGCACTCCTTGGAAATCCTTTATAGGGTCACTATGAGTCAGAACCGACTTGATGGCACTTAACACAGGGCATATGCAAGCAATGCCTATGCTACACTGCCATCTATGAAGCAACAGCAAGTTGAAGACATTTGAACAGTTGTGAGACCAAATCCACAGACAAAGACACAGCATGAGCTCACGTTGTAGGGGAAAGGGCACCTCTAGATTTGCTCCACACAGAATGAAGCACAACTAAAGCGAGGTTTACCTGTACAGGACGTTTAACTCCAAAGACCTTGACAAAAGTGCAACTGGGAAGAGGAAGTTTCAAAGGCAAAGTCTGGACTTTGGTTCTGTACGTGCTACTTGGAGGTGCCCACTAGGTATCCAGCAAAAACAACCAATAAAACCAAACAAAGCTACTGTCGTCTAGTGAATTCCAAGTCGTAGCCCCCTCATGTGACAGAGTAGAATGGTTCCTTACGGTTTCCCAGCCTATCCATCTTTAAGGGAACAGACAGCCTCCTCTTTCTCCTGTGGAGTGCCTACTGGGTTTGAATTGCTCTAGGTGTTTTCAGTCCCAATACTTAATCCACCACACCACTAGGGCTCCTTGAAGAAACAGTAGTCTCTCCTGTCTACACGTGTCAGGTATGTGCCTGCTGTTGTTAAGTGCCATCGAGTCAGTTCTGATACATGACAACCCTGTATAGGGTTTCCGAGGAAGAGCTGGTGAGCTTGAACCACTGACATTGTAGTCCAAATGGACCTTGAGATTCAGTACTTATCCTACCAGAATCTGCTCAGAATATTGACAACGTTCAGAAGCATGAATCTCTTTCATGCCTAAGTCTCATCAAGCATACCTTTTGCTACTTTTTAGATTAAATATTGCCCCATTTTAGACAACTGGGCCTAAGGACAAACAGCCCACGAGAAGAAACGAAATACATAGAAATCGTTGTACTGAAAACTGATTTGCCGTCAAGCTGCACCCAGTTCCCAACAACAAAAAAAGTTAAAGATAAATACCACTCCATTTTCACTCTGACCAGCTATACTTACTGGTAAGAGTAGACAATTGTCTTTCTTCCTATATGTAGCAATATTATTTTTTTAACCATGAAGGCACTCTTCATAGAACATAACATCCTCAAGATTCCACATTACATGGATCATTGAATCCTCTGTGTCTTCATTTCAATGCGATATTAACTAGACCTGACAAAAGAGTGCCGCTCGAAATCCATATAAAATTGTTTTTTTGGGTTTTGTATTTTTCATGTACATATATCTATTTCCACGTTCACAAAATCCACTGGAGACTTTCTAGCCACTGGATACATGTTGCTATTGTAGTTAAGCCCTGTTGAATCAGTTCGGACTCATAGTGATTTTGTATAGTGTTTCTAAGGAGTGACTGGTAGGATTGAACGACCAACCTTGCAGTTAGAGCCCAGTGCTTATCTCTAGTGCCACACCAGGAGATAGAAGAAACATTAAGGTCAGTTTGAATCTCATGATTAAGCAGTTCAAACCCACCAGCTGCTTCTTGGAAACCCTATACAGGGGCCCTATGAGTTGGAATCGACTCGATCGATAACACTTAACAACAACAACAACAACAGAGCCTTAATGGATGGAGTTTTTAATTCCGTCACTAATGTACTGAATTTCCCCGCATTTGTCAAAAAAAAAAAAAAAGTATATTAAAAATAAATAAAACTGTCAGACAGCTCAGAATTCTAGTTTATTCATAAATTCAAGTTTGTTCATTATTATTTATGGATGACAAAACTGTATATATTCTTTTTTCAGTCACACATGTAATGAGAAATTTTCCATCCTTGTAAAACAAACAGTATATTGAAAACGTGTCAAACTCTTTTATTTCCTAATAATGGATGGGACAAAATGCATGTGTTTTTCCTATTTACTGGATGTAGTTGAAATTGATGTGTCTGTAATTCAAAGATTCATTCATTTTTACACTTGAAGATCATTAGAATTCTTGCTTGCAAATAGAATAAACTACTGACCCAAACCATGGTATTTTCAATCATCTTATGAGCATGTGAACGCTAGACAACAAATATGGAAGGTGGAAAAGAATGGACATCTTGGAATTATGATATTGGCAAAGTACATTAATGATACCATGGACTGCCAGAACAAACAAATCTGTGTTGGAAGAAGTACAGCCAGAATGTTCCTTAGAAATCAGGATGGCCCAGATTGTCAGGAAGGACCAGTTCCTGGAAAAAGACATCACGCTTGATCAAGTAGAGGATTGGCAAAAAAGAGGAAGACCCTCTGTGAGATGTGTGGATACAATCGCTACAACAATAGTTTATTCTTCTTCAAAAAAGTGATATTTGCAGTATTTCATAATTCTGATCAGAAACCGTGTCCTTCTAGTACATACAAAACTGAAACAGACGTCTTCTTTTGGCCAAGAGTTTTTATGTCAGATTCCAGCTTCTCCCTCCTCCCACCCCTCTTCGTATTAATCTCCATGCTCCAAGGGATTTCTATCTTCTGATTCGATTCTGATTTATTCAAGGGCTAGGAAGACCCCTTCTCAGTAGATGGAATGTTTCCATATGGTTCTTCACAGCATCCAAGAGAGGTGTTTCTCGTTGAATGACTCAGTGTACTAGAGCCTAGTTGGCTGGTCACAAAACATGCAGAAAATATGCCCTCTCCTCCTTGGGTGGAAGCAGTGTTTTAATTTGCAGTCTTTCCTTGGAGAACTGATGATGTGTTTTCCAAACTTCAGGAGGCTTTCATGTTCAGTTCTTTCAGGAGTTCATGCCAGCCAGAAGAGCATACTTGGCATACTTGGGAAATTTTTTGAGGCACGTGTTTAATTAGCTTCTGAAACCCTTCAACCAAGTCACCGTCATGACCTTCCGTTGACTTTTCTTGATGAAAAAAGCAGATCTGCCTAAGACGCAAAAGTACTGTGTACCTCAGGATACGACAATTCCTTTCACAGAAAAAATATCAGTGAGTATCTGCACACTTATTTGAAAATGGATCCAACTGGACTAATAAGAAACATCATGATAAATGGAAGAAATATTGACGTTGTCACAGATTTTATTTCACTAGGATCCACAGTGAGAGCTCACAGAAACACCAGTCAAAAAATCAAACAGCATTTTGCATTGGGCAAAGCTATTGCACAAGACCTTTCTAAAATGTTATGGAGAAGGTAAGATATCAGTTTGAGGACTAAGTTGCGACGGACCCAGGCCATGGTATTTTTGAGCACTCCATATGCATGTGAAAGCTGCATGGTGAATAAGGAAGAGTGGAGAACAATGGACACTTTTAAATTAAGGTATTGTTGAAGAAAATACCATATGCCTGAAGAATGAACAAATCTGTGTTGGACAAAGTATAGCAAGATGGTCCTTAGAAGTCAGAATGGGGAGATTTCATCTCACGTACTTCAGACATGTTGTCAGAAGGGGCCAGTCCCTGGAAAAGGACATCATGCCTGGTCAATTGGAGGGTCAGAGAAAAAGAGGAAGACCCCAATGAGATGGATTGGCACAGTGGCAGCAGCAATGGGTTCAAGCGTAGTAACGATTGTGAGGTTGGTGCAGAACCCGGCAGTGTTTCATTCTGTCTTGCATGACTCGTAGCTGAGTCGAGGGCACCTCACAACAACAAAGACCTTGCATTATTATCATTACATGTGCCCATTTCTGACTTTGCTTCAAAATGAGATTTGTGTTGATACTACCATGGGTACCCTTCTGAATGATTTTCTTTTATCACTATAGGTGGGAAAAGTTCTGAGTGTATGTAGCATCCCAGAGAGGTCAAAAATCCTCTATTGCTTCAGTAGCAGCATTAATTATTAAGTATGACAACAGCAGGTATATTTAAAATTCTTCCTAGTGGTATTGAACTCTTTCATCAATTATAGAAAAAGCCATATTGAGCAGATAAAATGTCTAAAGAATCCTTGAACTTCAGATGAGTAACATTGATCTTGTGTTAAGATCTTAAGCATTACATTGCTGTAAATAATATGAATTTAAGGTAATACTGTATATTCGTGGGGGATATTTTATCTTGCAGGTTTGGGAAAATAAATTTGAGCTATAACAGACAAAACAAACAAGAAAAAACAACTAGAAGAGAATACTGACAGTTACACTGAAAATTCCAAGCATGGCACTGGTGATACAGGGAAATATTCAAGACTCTTTCAAATCTTGAGTGTGCTTCCATGTAAAAACATCTTGATGATCAAAAAATTTCTTTCTCGAGAGAGGGAGAAGCAAGTGGCCCAAAAGGATGATGGGAGAGAAGTATCACCGTCATATCATCCTTACCATCACAACTACTATGGAAAGACATGTTGTTGTTATGTGCTGTGGAGTCAGTTCCGACTCATAGTGACCCTGTACAGGGTTTCCGAGGCTGTAAATCATTATGGGAGCAGAAAACCTCCTCTCTCTCCCATGGAACAGCTGGTAATTTCGAACTGCTGACCTTGCGGTTCGCAGCCCGATTCGTAACCACTACGCTACTAGAGCTCCTTATGGAAAGACACAGTATAAAGTTATTAAGGATCCGTGGTAGTACCATCAACACTCAAAGAAGCAGCAGTCAAGAAATCAAATGACGTATTGCATTAGGCAAATCTGCTGCAAACAACCTCTTTAAAGTGTTGAAGAGCAAAGATGTCAGCTTGAGGACTAAGGTGTACCTGACCCAAGCCATGGTATTTTCAGTAACCTCATATGCATGCAAAAACTAGACAGTGAATAAGGAAGAACGTAGAAGAATTGAGGCATTTGAGTTATGGTGTTGGAGGAGACTATTGAAAGTGCCATGGGCTGCCAAAAGAACCAACAGATCTGTGTTGGAAGAAATGCAGCCAGAGTTGTCCTTGGAGGTCACGATGGCCAAACTTTGTTTCTCATACTTCGGACATATTGTCAGGAGGGACCAGTCACTGGAGAACGATATCATGTTTGGTAAAGTAGAGGGTCAGAGAAAAAGAGGAAGACCCCCAGTGAGATGGATTGGCCAAGTGGCAGCATCGATGGACTCAAGCGTGGCAACAGCAGTGAGGTTGGCCCAGGATCGGGCAGTGTTTCGTTCTGCTGTGCATAAGGTTGCTGTGAGTCATTACTGACTGAATGGCACCTAAAAACAACAGTGGTACATGGTTAAGTGCTCAGCTCCTACCCACAAAGTTGATGGTTGAGGTCTACCTCATTTTTGCTGACCTTCTTCTTTACCTTGTACGATGTCCTTCTCCAGGGACTGGTCCCTCTTGATCACATGTCCAAATTATGAGAGACAAAGTCTCACCACTCTGGTTTCTAAGGATTTTTCTGGTTGTACTTCTACCAAGACAGATTTGTTTGAAGGGTCTTCCAAAGGTTCGTGGAAAAAAATCTATTAACTTTCATTTCTCAAAAACTTTTTGAAGCACCCACATAGGGCCAGTACATTGTGCAAATGGAATTGAAAGAGCCCTTCTGAGTGTGAGAAAGATGGATTGGATGTCAAAAATGATCCAGGGATCTGCTGAATTCTCTGATGGTTTAGCATAATCCTAAAGTATGGGATACATTGCCTGTAGATTTGAAAGGACACTGATAGTCTCTTTCCTGTCTCTGTGGTTTGGAAAGGTGTATGCCCTGGTCATATGCTTTCACCATACTTAGTCTATCTGCATGTTGAGCAAACGATCTGAGAAACTGGAATATATGAAGAAGAACACGGCATCAGGATTGTAGGAAGACTCATTAACAACCTATGACCTGCAGATGATATGACCTTGTTTGCTGAAAGCAAAGAGGGCTTAAAATACTTACTGATGAAGATCAGAGACCCCATGCACAATCCAACAAAACACCCCTCATTCCTGCTCCATCCCCACAGTCATTGGTATGTTGGAGCCCATTCCTGCAGACACTATGTCAATCCATTGCATTGAGGGTCTTCATCTGTTTCACTGACTTTACCAGCATGATGCTCTTCAGGGACGGTCCCTCCTGATAACATGTCCAAAGTTTTTGAGTCAAAAGTCTTGCCATCCTTATTTCCAAAGATGGATGCATCCTGGATGCACATCTTCTCAAACAGACTTGTTTGTTCTTCTGGTAGCCTGCATGATCATGATGATGAAACTATTTTGCAGATTATTCCGTTTAAAATTTTGTAAAAGAGAGGTATATGAGGAGGCTTCAAAAAGTCTGTGGAAAAATGAAATGAAAAAAATAGTGGAATTTTCCATGACCTTTTTGAATCCCCCTCGTGTTATAAACAATCTCAAGATCACCCTATCAGAAAACCATGCCTCATTTGACCTGCGACATTTGAGACAAGTGGAGATTTCTCCGGGTTAACACATTGGTAAATCTGGCTTCACGCAGAGCAACGATTGATGGAAGACCTCAGGGGCAACTAAATTATATATCTGAGCTGCCACAGCTCTTGTTAAAATTCAACAGGAGCTCCTCTGTTTTTCTAGGGAGAAGCACAGCTTTTCAGTCTAAACAAGACTCTTCATGATGCTAATCCTGTTTGCCTCCTGACATGGATACGGTTGTATCATTAATCCCCACCTTCTGCTCTTCTTTCTCCCACAGTCTTTTACTCTGTGGTGTTGTTGTTGATGTTAGGTGTCATAGCGTTGATCCCCATCCACCAAGGGTGACCTGCTGGTATCTGAAACACAGATGACTTTGCTCCCAGCATCACAGCAACACACAACTCTCTGTAATCAGACAGACTGACAGACAGCAGAGGAAGAACCTTGATTCCCTGGAAGGAACCAGGTAGGACATGGTCTGTCATTAATCTCACGCCTGCTGGCCCCACGCAGAACAGAACCAAATATTGCCAAGTCCTTTGCCATATTTAAGATCATTGGCTTACTTGGCTCTATGGTCGTGTCCACTGTGTGTTCTGAGTGGGTTCCAAATTAGTGGGCTCTTCTCCCAGTGCTGTGTCTGACAGTGTTCTGTTGTGATTCATGGCATTTCATTGGCTGATTTTCAGAAGGAGATCCCCTAGCCTGACTGCCTTAGTGTGTCTTAGTCTAGAAGCTCTGATATCATCTGTCCACCACAGGTGACCCTGCTGGTCCTTTAAATACCAGTGGTGTATCTCCCAGCATCTATCACAACCACGTAGCTATCACTATAGTACAACACACTGAAATTTGACTGGTGGGTACAGTATCTGTTATTGTTGATGTGGTGTGCCATCAAGTCGGTTCCAACCCATGTCAACCCTATATAGGGTTTCCAAGGAATGACTGGTGGATTTGAATCACCAACCTTGAGGTTAGTAGTCCAGTGCTTATCCTACAGTGCCACATCAGGATACAGTATTTGGAGGTGTTATTTTATTGTCTAATTGAAATCACTCCTTAATGAACATGTGTCATAGATAAAGAACATGTATGTTGCTATCCTTAAGTGAAATCAACTCGGTTCTGACTCATAGCAACGCTGTATAGGTGTTCTGAAGAGATCTACTCACCAGTTGCTCCTTGGAAACAGTCTAATGGGTCATTATGAGTCAAAACCGACTCAACAGCATATAACAACAACAGCAACATAGGGTTTCTGAGGCAGTACAACTTGGCGGGAGCAGAAATGTTCATGTTTCTCTCAAGGAGTGAAGGGTGGGCTCAAACTGTTGACGTTGTTTCTAAGTCCAGTGCTTATGGTACAGCGCCACCATGTTCCCAGAAAGCATGCATGTTGTTGTTAAGTGCTGTTGAGTCGGTTCTGACTCATAGCAACCGTGTATGGCAATTCCGAGGAGCAGCTGGTAGATTTACAAGTATACATAGCTAAACTAAATTCATAAGTAAAACAAAAATACACAAAAATGTGTAAATGTAGTTCACTTCTTCTTGTGTTCTTGGAGATGAGTATATGCACCACACACACACACACACAAACACACTATTGTTGTTGTTGTTGTTTTTAAGTGCTGTTAAGTCAGTGATGACTCATAGATACCCTGTATAGGATTTCCCAGGAGCAGCTAGTGGGTTTGAACTGCCAAACTTGTAGTTAGTAGTCCAAGACCTATCCTACAGGGCTACACGCAGACTCCTTTATACCAAATTATTGGTAAGTGCCATTGAGTCGATGCTGACTCACAGTGACCCTGTATAGGGTTTTCAAGGAGCTGTTGAAGGGTTTGAACCACCCATCTTGAGGTTAGCAGTCCAGTGCTTATCCTATAGTTCCGCACCAGGAGTCCTGAATAACTCAAGAGTCCATCTATCTATATATCTATTACACAACTATCATCTGTCATCTATCTATCTATCTATCTATCTATCTATCTATCTATCTATCTATCTATCTATCTATCTATCCATCCATCCATCCATCCATCCACCCATCCATCCATCCATCTATCTATGCATGCATCCATCTATCCATCAGTCTCTATCATCTATCTTGTTGTTGTTATGTTCCGTGGAGTCAGTTCCGACTCATAGCAACCCTGTACAGGTTTTCCAAGGCGGTAAATCTTTACGGGAGCAGAAAGCCTCATCTTTCTCCCACGGAACAGCTGGTAGTTTCCAACTGCTGACCCTGAGGTTCACAGCCCAATTCATAACCACTATGCTACCAGAGCTCCTTTATCTCCTCATCTATCTATCTATCTATCTATCTATCTATCTATCTATCTACCTACCTACCTATTTATCTATCTATCCACATGCATACTCCCAGAAACTCATAGTCTTGGCTCATGTTCTTGTTGAGTGCCATCAAGTCAATTCCAACTCATAGCAACCCTGTATAGGGTTTCCAAGGAGCAGCTGATGGATTTGAACTGCTGATCTTGTGTTTCAAAGCCCAGTGATGATTCTGCAGTGCCATACCAGGAGTCTGCCACCCCCTGCACCTTACTACTTCTTTAATTCAAAGATCATGGTAGTGGTGGCTGTGTGCTGTGGAGTCAGTTCCATCTCATAGCGACCCTGTATAGGTTTTCTGAGGCTGTCTGCAGTTACTTAATTTGGGTAGCCAGGTTTGCTGACCCATGGAACTAGAGTCGAGTGTCATCAGGCTGAGGCTTACGGTGGACTGGTGTGTCCTGTGGGCATTTATCAGCAGCCCTAAAAGAGTTCTGCAGTATTGCCTGGGCACAGAGAAGTCTTCCTGTGGGCACACGGCTGAGGCGAGGCGGTTCCGACTGAAACAATTGTGCCCTGAGCATTTCTAATCCTGCGTTGTGACCTGTTCGCTTTTCTAATAAACTCCCAAACTGTGAGGGTTGTTGCTGTTAAGTACTATTGAATCATTTCCAACTCATAGCCACCCTGTATAGGGTTTCCAATGAATAACTGGTGAGCTTGAACTTGCAACATCACACCAGGACTCCAAAATTGTGAGTATGGTGAATGACTTCTAAGTAGCCACTGCAATGAACATTCAAACCCAGTTGAGTAGAGCAAACTATGGAAGGAATACCCTATTCCTTACGGCAGGTCTTTCTCTTTTTCGTAGACCCTCCACCAGACATGGTGTTCTTCTCCAGGGATGGGTTCTTCTTAATAGCATGGGTCTTTTCTACCTTCCCAGAGAAGCAGATTCATTCACTCTATGTTGGTACCGGCGTCATTGACCCCAGTGCCAACGACAGACAGCAGATCTTGCCAAGGTTTTCCGTGTTTGTGAAGAATGAGAATTCCAGAAAAGAAAGATGAGAATTCCAGAAAAGAAATGGAATCCGTTTCTGCATTCCTTAGTCTTCTCTGAGGATCCAGCTGCATCTGATACCGAAAGTGTCTTAATAGCTCATCAATTCTGTTCTGACAAACACACTCTGCCCCAGTATAAAAAAATAAGATGAGATTATGAGACAGAGTAAATATTTAATTAAGAAGCAGCTAATCAAATTCCCTTCACTTTTTTTCATTTATACTTAAGTAACTCTAGCTAATATAAGACCATTTCCATTAATATTTTAGAATCCCTTTAGCATTTTTCATTTCATCTCTGCTGTATTTCATCTCATTATATTTCACTGCCCCATCATTCCAAAATTGATTTTGACTGTTACGGATGGAGCTACGTATGCATATTATATAACATTTGAATTTACTTGAAATTTGAAAATCGTAGAGCCAAAAGCGTAGACTTGATCCTATTTAAACCTTTACCCATAGGCAGATGGGCAGCTAAACTCCTCCAAGAGTATAGTTAATTTGCTTGCTCATAAATTTTCATGAAAATGTCAAATATAAATATAAGTAAACTTAGACCTTAATCAAACAGAATACACCGTTGCTAAATGGTGTAATGCAAATCCACTCATCCTATTTCTAAATCTCAGGAGTGGCAAATATTTCTAAGATAAGAAAAAAGTAAAAATTCAATTTCCCCTCTTTCAAAACTATAAATGATCACAAAAAATATGTATTTTCTAACAAATTTATATAGTTAGTTAATTATATACCTAAGATTTGAGTTATGGTATTGAAGGAGAATGTTGAAAGTGCCACGGGCTTCCAAAAGAACCAACAGATCTGTGTTGGAAGAAGTGCAGCCAGAGTGCTCCTTAGAGGCCAAGATGGCCAAACTTCATCTCTCATACCTCAGACATATTATCAGGAGGGACCAGTCGCTGGAGAAGGATATCATGAAGACCCCCAACAAGATGGATTGGCCAAGTGGCAGCATCAATGGGCTCAAGCATGGCAACAGTAGTGATGTTGGCCCAGGATTGGGCAGTGTTTTGTTCTGTTGTCCATGGGGTCACTATGAGTCAGTACCGACTCGATGGCATCTAACAAAAACAAGATTTCCACATGTTTTCAAACATGATTGTATTGGTGCTATTCTTGTTAGACGCCATCGAGGTAGTTCCGACTCATAGTGACTCTCTGCACAACAAGACAATGCACTGCCTGCTCGTGCACTATTCTCACAGTTGTTAAGCTTGAGCCCACTCCTGCTGCCACGGTGTTTGTCCGTGTGGTTGGGGGTCTTCTTTTCTCACTCATTCTCCACTTTTGTTGTTGTTACTTGCCATCGAATTGGTTCTGACTCATATTGCCCCTCTTTAGTATTTCTAAGGAGTGGCTGATGAGTTTGAACCACTGATCTTGTGGTTCAAACTGATCTTACAGTCCAGCGCATGAACCCACAGCCCCACACCAATGCAACCATGTTGAAAACATGGAAAGCCGAGATACATAATTAACCCACCAATTATACTTCTTTGTAAACATATCCATGGAGAGGTAGAGATAGAAAGGTAGACATAGAGGTAGACGGAATTTTCGGTACAATTTAGAATTTTAAAAAAAACATGAAAATCCAGGCGATTTTGTTGTTTTTTTTCTCAGAAATATTTGCTGCTCCTGAGATTTAAAAATGGGATGAGTATCAATAGAACTCATTTTGTATTTTTTTTTATTTGTATCCAACAAAAAAGCCCTGGCTACTTGGATGGGTAACCATAAGATTGGCAGTTCAAGCCAACAGTTGCTCTTAGAAACCCTATATGGGGTCCCTATGGAATCCTGGTGTGGCGCTTTGGGCTAATGTGTCAAATTGCAAAGTCGTTTGAACTGCAAGATCGGTGATTCAAGCTCACCAGCTGCTCCTTGGAAACCCTGTACAGGGTTGCTATGGGTTGGAATTGACTCGACACCAACTTCACAGTAACAGCATGAGTCGACAGGCACATGTTTATGGTATATGCACATGTTTATGGTATGTTTGGTGGTGGTGGTTATGTGCCGTGGAGTCGGTTCTGACCTATAGCGGCCCAGTACAAGGTTTCCAAGGCTGTAAATATTTACGGGAGCAGAAATCCTCATCTTTTTCCCACAGAGCAGCTGGTAGTTTCAAACTGCTGGCCTTGCGGTTCGCAGCTTGATTCATAACCACTACGCTACCAGAGCTCCTTATGGTATGCTTATGATTCTGTAACTCAACTCAATGGTACACAACAACAACAACAACAACAACCCATTAAAAAAACAAAAACAGAACAGTGTAGGGTCGGTGAGACTGTAAATCATTTAGGAGCAGAAAGCCTCATCCTTCGCCTACGCAGTGGCTGGTGGATTTCCAACTGCTGACCTTGCAGTTAGCAGCCCAACACGTAACTCCGCAGGGCTCCACTATTCCCGTTAAAGAGACACTAAAAGGAGTCCTGGTGTGGCGCTGTAGGAGAAGCGCTGGACCACAAGGTCAGTTTGAACCACAAGGTTGGTGATTCAAACTCACCAGCCACTCCTCTGAAACCCTAAACAGGGTCGCTATGAGTTGGAAACAACCCTGATGCAATTAACAACAACACAAAAGGAGTCCAGCAAGATAAAGTGCTGAATAGCAAGGTCAGCAGTTCAAACCCACTAGCCGCTCGTCATACGGGGTCACTATGATTCGGAACTTACTTGGCGGCACTTAACAATAACAATAGTGGAAATTAGTCACCAGTTCTGAATAGCAAATAAGGAAAATTCAGAATTAAATACAAAGCTATAGTACATTTTCCGAAGGAACAAATACATTTGTCCATTGCCTTGAATGTTTAGAAATGCCCAAACATTATTTTATAATAGCTACAGTTCTGGAGGCTGGGAGCTGGGAAAATGGCTAGTCCGGAGAGGTCATGGGCTTTCTGAAGATGCTAAGTGAAAATCCTCCCTTGTCTTCTTTAATGTCCAGGTAGTTCTTGGATTTCCTGCATCAGCACTTCATTCTCCACCTCCATGTTCTTCATCCGAAGACAGTAAGTGAGAAATTCTACCTTGTCTTGTTTAATGACCGCTCCAACCTCCACCTCCATCTTCATATGCCATCTTCTGAAGATGCTAAGTGAGAAATTCTACCTTGTCTCATTTAGCGTCCACACCAATCTCCACCTCCGTCTTCATATGACTGTCTTCTAAAGACACTAAGTGAAAAGTCCTCACTTGGCTTCTTCGATGATGACTCCGATCTCCACCTCAGTATTCACATGGCCATCTTTTAGACGCTTTGTGAAAAATCCTCCCTTGCCTCATTTAGCATCGACACCAATCTCCACCTCCACCTTCACTTGACTGTCTTCCATCTGTGTTTCTGTGAGTCTTATTTCTTGCAAAGACATCAGTCCTGTTGGATTTGAATTCACCCTACTCTGCTGTGACCCCAAACTTAACTCATTACATCTTTGAAAGACCCTGTTTCCAAATGAGTTCCTGTTCATAGGCACTGGGGTTGGGGCAGGGACGGGTCTTAACAATAGATGGTACTTTGTTCACCATTTTTAGAAGGACATTTGTGAATCCCGTTCACATGAAAATTAATATAAAAAGTTCTCCTTGAGTCTGTACTATGGCTTGCCTCTAATCCACCCGCCCAATTTCTAAGTCTTGGTCATGCGCCTTGCTTAAAAACAACTCCCCACATCCTTGAGAAAAGTCTGCCTCTATGTGGCAGATGTCCAAAGGTTCATGGAAACATTACATTCTGAGTCAGAAGTGACACGACAGCACCTAACAACAACACAACAGAACGAGACCATTTCTACTAGATGAGCAATATAGCAGCTAAATGTATCAATATACCCCCAATCTACTGAGTTCTAAACTACTGTTTGCACACAACTGAGTCCTGTCCACAGTATCAACAACAACATTGGGTAGTCCCAGGAAGACATTGTTGACAAATTCTTGCACTGTTTTTCTTATTGTCATTAGGTGCCATTGAGTGGGTTCTTGTCGGGGTTTTCCCTCGACATAGTTGTCACGCGTGTTTGGTTCACGAGGAGGGGAGATCCAGCGGCGATAGGGATAGCGAAAGAATACACAGACAAACAGAAGAAGGGAGACAATGAGGCACCCCAAAGCCAGGGTGGATGCATCACTGGTGGGCAGGCTT
>NW_006409069.1:290574-291181 GCF_000296735.1 Chrysochloris asiatica
AACCAACCAACCAACCAACATTATTCTGTTTGACACTCATACCACATTTGGACATTTGAAGGAACTGACAACATGTTACCAAGAATTCAGTTTACTGTTAATGATCTCTTCCATTGATTTCAGCCCTCCCTCAAATCCCAGAAACTAAATACCAAAGGGGTGTGATATTGTTAGCCAGATGGACTCTTCATTAAAGAGGATAAAGGAAAGCTGATTTCTCAAGCGGCGTGCAGAGATTCAAAGGTTTCCTAAAAATGGGACTTCTCATACCTTAGGAAGCCATTGAAATTTGGCTGCAATATAGCAGAACTCGGGTCCAGACATTGCTAGTTTCTGCTTGGTCAGCTTCCACTTGTGGTGACTCCATGCATGTCAGAGAAGACCTAACCTCCCTTGGGTTCTCAATGGAAGTAGATTGCCAGATTTATCATCTGAGCCACGTCACAAGGGACTTAAACCTCCAAATGATCACCTAGTTGTTGTTAACTGTGGTCAAGTTGGTTCCGATTCATAGCAACCATGTATAAGGTTTCAGAGCAGGGGCTGGTGAATGTGAACCACTGACCTTGCAGTCCAGTGCTTATCCTACAGTACCACACCAAGACTC
>NW_006409069.1:294219-295316 GCF_000296735.1 Chrysochloris asiatica
TGAGTTATGGTGTTGGAGGAAAATATTAAAAGTACCATGGGCTGCCAAAAGAACCAACAGATCTGTGTTGGAAGAAGTGCAGCCAGAGCGGCCCCTGGAGGCCAGGATGGCCAGACCTCGTCTCTCATACTTTGGACATATTATCAGGAGGGACCAGTCCCCTGGAGAAGGATATCATGTTTGATAAAGTAGTTGTTGTTGTTGTTAAGTGACGTTGAGTCAGTTCTGACTTGTAGTAACCTGGTATAGGGTTTCCAAGGCTTTTAACTCTTTGCAGGAGCAGAAAGCCTCATCTTTCTCGCATGGAGTGACTGGTGGGCTTGAACTGCAGATATTGTGGTTCGGAGTCCACTGTCTATCGTATGGAGCCATTACACTTCTAGGTAAATCAGTGGGTCAATGAAAATGAGTAGCCCTCTCCCTCCTGCCATGAGATGGATTGACCTATGGCAGCATCAGTGGATTCAGATGTACAAATGCTTTTGAGGAAGGTGTAGGATCGGGCGGTGTGACATTCTGCTGTGCATGGCGTCAATGTGAGTCTCAAAGTCACCTAACAACAACAAATGCAAGTTAATACAACATCTAACGTTTGTTTCATCTTCTTAGAGCCCACCTTAGCGAAAATATGAAAAATGTATCATTGCAACCATGCTTTCAGAATTCTAGAAGACCATTATTACTTTAAAACATACAAAAAGCAATAAAAATATTTTTAAAAAAACAGCCCATTACATGCCAAAATGTGACTCTTTTTTCCCCTAACAATTCTATTTTCCCCAAAGCAAAATAATCACACCTGTGTTCCTGAGAAATTCCTCATTCACAGCTAAGAGAAAATATTCCTTTTCCTCCATCTCAAAATGCTGTGTATCCACAAACGGATTTTACAGGAAATTCATAGCTGACTTCTGTTAGACAGTAGGGGAACAGAACCCACTGGCAAGGTCCTTTTGATTGGAATTGTTCCCTAGATTTTCGAGAAGTTCATTGTACCATAGACGAGATGCATGAAAAACATATTGTACCATTGATGGGTGAGATTTATGAAAAACTCACCTCATTTGTTTTCAGGTGTCATTAATTGGATTCCCACT
>NW_006409069.1:295842-312499 GCF_000296735.1 Chrysochloris asiatica
GTTTGTTCTTCTGGAAGACCATCATGCTCTTCAATATTCTCCTCCAACAAAACAATTCAAAGGCTTCCATTCTTCTTTGATCTTCCTTATTCAATATGGGCCAATTTCACATACATAGGAGGCAATCCAAAATACCAGGGTTTGTGTCTAAAAGACAAAGGGAAATATGCAAACTTTGCTCTTGTGTAAGGAAATGGGGGAGGAGGGAGACACCTAAAGATGAATACCCTATGTGTTGTTGTTGTTGTTGTTGTTGTTGCTAAGTGCTGTCAAGTCAGTTATGATTCATAGTGACTCTGTATAGGGTTCCAACAAGTGACTGGTGAGTTTGAACTGGCAACCTTACGGTTCAAACTGACCTTGCAGTCTAGTGCTTATCCTACAGTGCTACACCAAGAGTCCATCCTAGGCATTAGTGAGCAGAAATAGACTGGTATTAACCATTTTGAATCTGATAACCACTACACAATGGATGACAAATTGAAGAGCAATGGTGTCAAACTCATCATCAGAAAGAACCTTTCTAGATCTATCTTGGAGTATAATGCTGTCTGGGATGATACCCATTTGCCTACAAGAAAGACAAGTTAATACAACTATTATCAAAGTTTCCACAACCACCATTAAAGTTTCCACAAGCACCACTAAAGCCAATGATGATGAAATTGAAAAATTCTACCAACTCTTCAGTCTGAAACTTATCAAATATGCAATCAAGATGTACTGATAATTACTGCTGACTGGAATGCAAAGGTTGTAAGCAAAGAGGAAGGATCAGTCGTTGGAGAATATGGCATTGGTGATAGAAATGATACCTGATATAATTTTGGAAAATGAGTGACTTCATTGCAAATGGCTTTTAAAACAACATAAAAACAACTATACACATGGACCTCACCAGATGGAATACATAGAAATCAAATTAACTACATCTGTGGAAAGAGACAATGGGAAAGCTCCATATCATCAGCCAAAACAAGGCCAGGAGACAGGCTGTGGAACAGACCATCAGTTGCTCACAAGCAAGTTCAGAAGGATGCTGAAGAAAATTAAAACAAGTCCATGAGAGCCAAAATATGACCTTGAATATATCCCACCTAAATTTAGAGATCATATGAACAACAGATTTGGTGCATTAGATATTACAGATCAAAAACTAGAAAAGTTGTGAGATGGAATCAAGACTATCAGAAGATATAAAAAAAAAAAAAAACAAAAAAAAACCAAAAACAGAAGGTCATCAAGAAGACAAGAAAGAGGAAAAGACCAAAATGGATGCCAGAAGAGACTCCAAAATTTGCTCTCCAGTACAGAGATGCTAAAGCAAATGGAAGAAATGAAGAGGCAAAACAGCCGAGCAGAAAATTCCAAAGGGCAGCTGGAGAAGACAAAGTCAAATATTATAATGAAAGATGGAAATACCTGGAGTTAGAGAACCAAAAGGAAGAACATGCTCCGCATTTCTCAAGCTTAGAGAACTGAAGAAAAATTCAAACTTTAACTTGTAATTTTAAAGGCTTCTATAGGCAAAATATTGAATGATGTAGAAAGCATCAAAAGAAGATGGAAGGAATATACAGAGTCACTGCATCAAAAAGAAATGGTTGATGGTCAACCGTTTCAAGAGGTAGCATATGATCAAGAGCCAATGAAGAAGTCCAAGGTGCATTGAAGGCATTGGCAAAGAACAAGGCTCCAGGAACTGATGGAATACAAATTGAAGTCTTTCAACAAACTGATGCGGCACTGGAGGCACTCACTCATCTATGCTAAGAAATTTTGAAGACAGCTACCTGGCCAACTGATTGGAAAAGATCTATATTTGTGCCCATTTCAATATCATTAATATTGCATGCAAGCAAAATTTGGCTAAAGAATTTTAAAAAATGGTGGCAACAGTGCATTGACAGTGAATGGCCAGAGGTTCAAATTGGATTCAGAACTGGATGTGGAAGGAGGGATATCATTGCTGATGTCCGATGGATCTTGCCTGAAAGAGGACAACACCAGAAAGATGTTTACCTGTGCTTTATTGACTACCAAAGGTTTTGATTGTGTGGCTAGTGACAAGCTATAGACAGCATTTTGGAGAATGAGTATTCAAGAACACTTAATTGTGCTCATGGGAAACCTGTACATAGACTAAGACGCAACTGTTTGAACAGAACAAGGAGACACGGAATAGTTTAAAACCAAGAAAAGTGTGCACCAGGGTTGTATTCTTTCACCATATGTATTCAGTCTGTCTGCTCACCAAATCATCTAAGAAGTTTGATTATAAGAACATGGCATCAGGATTAGGGGAAGATTCAATGACTATCTCACAACCTGCAAATCATACAATCTTGCTTGTTGAAAGCCAAGAGGATTTAAAACACTGATTGATGCAAATCAAAGACTATAGCCTTTGGCATGGGTTGCACAGTAGTGTAAAGTAAACAAAAATCCTCACCACTTGACCAATAAACAATTCCCATATAAATGGATAAAAGATCGATGTTGTCAAAGACTACATTTTTCTTGGATCTACAACTAACACTATGGAAACAGCAGCCAATCAATCAAAGGACATATTGCATTTCAGCAAATCTACCCAAAAAGATGTGATGTATTTGAGCTACGGTGCTGGAGTATGATACTAAAAGTACCATGGACCGCCATGGTACCAAGAACAACACAATCTGTGTTGGATGAAGTACAGCCAGAATGCTCCTTAGAAGCCAGCATGGCCAGACTTCGTCTCTCATACTTCGTAATCAGGAGAGATCAGTCTCTGGAGAAAGATAGCATGCTTGCTTGGTAAAGCGGAGGGTCAGAGGAAACGAGGGAAATCTTCAATGAGATAGATCGGCACTGAGGTAGCAGTGATGGGCTCACGAGTAAACAGAGATTGTGAGGACTAGGTGACGGGCCGGACAGTGTTTCCTTCTGTTGTTCACAGATAGCTTCACTGTGAGTCAGTGCTGAATCGATGGCATCTAGAGACAAGGAAAACGTTAATAAGACAGAATTAGAGACATTCATGCTGATGAGGTAAGACACAATCTCTTTTACATAGGGTTTAAACAAGCAATCAGAGATGAGAGGACAGAGGATGTCTCAAGAGAGGGGAATATCTTTGGACCCAGCATAGAACCTCCTAGAATGTTTGGTCCACATAAATTGAAAGGAGACAAGGACCTTCCCCCCAGAGCCAGCAGTGAGAGAAAGAGCTGGAACCCTGAACTTAGACTTCCAGCCTCCTAAACTGTAAGAAAATAAATTTCTGTGTATTAAAGCCCTCCACTTGTGGTATTTCTGTGATAGCATCAATAGATAACTAAGACAGGGGAATCTTTAGACCAGGGTGAGTTGAAAATCAATGCTACATGATCACAGAAACCTTTACTGCACTGAAGTGTCGACATGAGAAACAATGTATGCTATAGTTTCTCGGCGTCCATCTAGATAGATATATATTTCTGAAGGTGATGTTTCCAGTCCTGGTGTGACGCTGTGGGTTAATGCAGTGCACTGCAAAGTCGGTTTGAACCACAAGGTCGGTGGTTCAAGCTCACCAGCAGCTCCCGAGAAACCCCATACAGTGTTGTTAGGGGTCAGAAACGACTCTATGGCACTTAACGACAACAATCCTTCCCTATGGACTCCTGATGGGGCATATAAGTTTCCTGGTCTTTGCCTCACCAACGCCATTTTCAATGTTCGTAAAACTTCTTCATAATATGCCCCTGTGATCATCCTTTCCCCTCAACAGAGATGACCATTTAGGAATTCAAACAACAACAACAAAAAAGCAAAACACAAGCATTTGTCACAACCTTCTGAGTTGACCTCTCTGCCTTAAATCAAACTGGCCCAACAGATCCCTTCAGAAACTACTGTTTTTCTTGGGCTTTATTTTGAAGGCCCCCTAAAGAGACCAAGGAAAGTATATTACCAAGAGAATTTATCTGCAGACATCCACGATCACAGCGAAGTGTTTGAAGATGCTTTGTTTGCAATACATCTATGGTAACATGTAAATGGCTGATAAATTTAATGCTCAAGATAGTGTTGACAATTCCTTTGAAATTTCTTTGCAGATGCCTTCAGAGAGTTAGCCTTCACTGAGCGATTCTAATACCCTGCTGGTAATTAGGTATCGACCCCACTTGTGCATGGTCATTCTAACTCACGTCCTTCCCCTGAAATGAGCGATGTACCCACTCAGAATTAACCCCCAAGTCAAATTCAACAGAAAACATCCTATTTACATAATGTCCGTGATGGAGGAAAATTAATTTAATAGAAATTAAAAAGAGAGGATACGTTTTGAAAGTGAATTAAGCTAATAAGGGATCTAATATAATCTGTCTCACGCACTTGCTTTTTCTGTGGGAATTTGCGCCTGCTTTGAGGTTGGAAAATAAAATTAAAAGGCAGCATTTTAAGAGGCTTTGGGTACTCTTACTGGTACCTGACTTGACAGAACTTAACAAGAACTGGTACTATTCTATATGTGGACATTGTTGTTGTTATTAAGTCCAGTCGAGTCAGTTCCTACTCATAGCAACCCTGTATAGGGTTTCTGTGGAGTGGCTGGTGAATTTGAACCACTGACCTTCCAGTTCAAACCGACTTTTCAGTATGCATGAGATTTACAAGATGGAAAGCAATACATGAGTTGTGCACATAGAGAAGTATAGAAAAGGTGGCATGAATATTTATAAACACTCTTACCTAAACAATGGAGTCCTGGTGTGGTGCCATAGGGCAATCATTGCACTGCAAAGTCAGTGGTTCAAAATCACTAGCTGCTCCTGGAAACCCTATACAGGTTTGCTATGGGTCGAATCGGAGTCCCGGAGTGGCGTTGTGGGTTAATGTGCGGCATTGCAAAGTTGGTTTGAACCACAAGATCGGTGGTTTAAGGTCATCAGCCACTCCTTGGAAACCCTACACAGAGTCACTATGGGTCGGAACTGACTCGATGGCACTTAACAATAAAACAGTAACAATGTAAACCATGATTCCTTTGCTTAGTTGCTGTCTTTTAAGAAACCATAGCATTAAAAAAATGAATAATAAAACATATACACTGTTGTTGGCTGTTGTTAAGTGCTATCTTAGAGGTTCCAATCCATAGTGACCTTGTATAGTGTTTCCTAGGAGTGACAGGTGAACTTGAACCACCAACCTTGGAATTCAAACAGCTTTGCAATCTGGCACATTAACCCACAGCACCACACCCGATGTGTGTGTGTGTGTGTGTGTGTGTGTGTATTTATAAAACATTTTTAGTTTCTTTATCATTACCTCTCGGCTGAAAGCTTTTTTGTTTTTTTCTGTATTCCTGCATTGCAGTCATCTAGTCATCTATTTGGAGACCTGGTGTGGCACTGTGAGATTAAAGCACTGGACTGCAAGGTCAGTTGGAAACACAGGTCAGTGGTTCAAACTCACCAGCTGCTCCTTGGAAACACTATACAGGGTCGGTATGGGTCAGAACAGACTCGATGGCACATAACAACAATAATAATCATCTATTTGTTTAGCAAATGATTACCGGCATTCAATTATGTGTGAGAATTTGACTAGACAGGAGGTAAATATAGCTGAAGAATATCACTATCATCTGAGAATTTATATTGTACAAGCTGGATAAACATATAAAAGTATGAATCTAATAGATCAGCACTGGACTACTAACCATAAGGTCGGAGGTTCAAATCCACCACTCTCTCCTCAGAAACCTTACATGAATTAAAATCAACTCAATTGGAATTTAATAACAACAATGTTGTTGTTAAATGCCAGCAAGTCAGTTCTGACTCATAGAGACCCTGTATAGGGTTTACAAAGAGTGGCTGGTGAGCTTGAACCACCAACCTTGTGGCTCAAACTGACCTTGCAATCCAGCCTATTAACCCACAACACCACACCAGGATTCCAATAGCAATTAAAAAAAACAAAACAAAACCCATACTGGTCACTACTGAGTCCATGTATCCTCAAAGCGACCACGCAGAGTAGAGCTGACGTAGGTTTACAAGGCTGTCATCTTTAGGGAACCCTTCCTCCACATCTTTCTCCAGGGTGCTGTTGATGGGTTCAAACCTCAGACCCTTCCGGTAGCGGACGAGTGCTTAACTACTCTGCCACCAAGGCTCGGGAGATGAATCTAAAACCTCCGACATTCACGTTTGGCCAAAGAGAGTTTGGTACAATGTTCACAGAAGCAGATCTCCAAGTATTTTCTCCCTGGTAAGTTTGAACTTCCAAAGTTTCAGTAAGCAGGCTACCTCCTAACCATTGTTCCACCAGAGGCCCTACAACAGAATGTGCTATTCTTAGATGGCACCGAGTCATTCCAAGACATATTGCTTCATTCTTCCAGCAGCCTGTGGTGCATTCAATATTGTTCGCTAATACCGTAATTTCCCTGTACAATTCAAGTGTACAGGTCAGGTAGTTGCAGACCTTAGGTTTAAAGTTCCAACTAAACCAAATCCATGACTATTGATTTCATGTCTGTAGAGCAGACTAGAATAACTCCATAGGGTTTCCAAAACTGTCCATCTCCAGGAATAGACAGTCTTATCTTGTTAGTGTGTTTGAACCACCAACCTTGCAATTAGCTGTTGTTGTTAAGTGCCATCAAGTCGGTTCCAACCCATAGCGACCCTGTACAAGGTTTCCGAGGGTGTAAATCTTTACAGGAGTAGAAAGCCTTAATCTTTCTCCCGCAGAGCGGCTGGTAGTTTCGAACCGCTGACCTTAAGGTTCACAGCCCGATTCATAACCACTACGCTACCAGAGCAATTAGTAGCCCATCGTTTAACACACAATCCTACCAGGGTTTAGATTTCCCAGGTCTGGTGGAAGAGAGTCTATGGCAAGTGGCTTGTTTGTGAGGTTTCCTTTTGGGCTCACCATTCATCTGCTCTGTAGCTTACAAATGTATTTTTGGTTAAAGTTTCTTAAAATTTCCATTTTCTTACTTCTCTGTGAGTCTCATGAAAAATTTTTAAAGAAGGGACAAATTGAGATACAGTTTTGCGAACCACTTCAACCAATTCTAAAAGGAATGTTTGTGAGGTGTTTTATACATTTTTATTACGAGGGGAGAAAACTTCATTTGCCATGTGATTTAATACCACAAGTTTACTAAAAGTCTCAAATGAATTTCTGTGTATTTGCGCTGTGTACATGGTTAGGGCTCTTCAATAAAGTCTCAAGCGTTCTCTCGAGAATCAAGTAGCTGTGATTACATTTTCCACTCTTCATTCCAAGTAGATCTTTACTTAAACAAACGCACAAGAGAATGCAAAATTACAATACCCTGTTCTCTATCACTCATATTCCTGAGAAGACTTGCTGGGAATGATAATAAGCTCTAGAACTATGTGTTCGCCAGAGTACTGTACTATACTATTGACTTGTTTTTATAGAAAATCCTGACACTGAGTATGTATTTGTGTGTGTATGTGTATAAATTAATCTTTTTTTAAAGAATAGCATTTGATTGTATTTTCAGTGAAAGTTTATACAAGATCCCCATTCAATCATTTCTACACAACTTGTTCAGTGACATTGGCTACCTTCTTCACAATGTATAAACATTCTCATTATTTCTACTCTGGTTGTTCCATTTCCATTCATCTAGTCTCCCTGCCTCCTAAACTTGTCATCTTTGCTTTCAAGTCATTGTTGGCCATTTTGTCTCACAGAGGTGATTCTTTGAAAGGAGCACATCAATTCACCTTTGATTGTCCGCTTTCAACAATTGAAAAGCATTATGACGATTCTTTAGTAATACATACACAATACATACATGTACATGTTCTTGGTGTTGTGTCATTAAGTGCTGTCAAGTTGTACATATAATATGTTCGCAAATCAATTGCACCTTTGTGTGTGTGTTTGTGTGTATACAAGGTGGCTTCAAAAGTCTATGGAAAAATGGGTTGGAAATGTGATGACACTTTTCTACGAACATTTTTGAAACCCCCTTTTATGTTCTGATGATTAAATTGGAGTTATCCAAGTATGGAAGCATATTTTGTAATTAGCTAACAATACCAATGCAATAATATTATAGGATAAAATATGGACACACGTTAACATGGGTGACAGGGGAGGTAATATTCAACAAGAGAAGTTGGCAGAGGAAAGACAAAGATAACGGAAGAAACAGGCAGTTGTTATTGTTGTGAAGTGCTGTCGAGTTGGTTCTGACCCATAGCGACCCTGTATAGGGTTTCCGAGGAGCAGTTGGTGAGCTTGAACCGCCGACCTTGCAGTTCAAATGGCTTTGCAGTCTGCACGTTAACTCACAGGCCAGAGTGGATTGAGGTAAATACTGTTAACTGATGGTACATGGTGGGGATTGTAATCATTGTAATGAAACAAAGTATATGATTTGTTGAATGCAAAACTGATGATCTGCCCTGTAAACCTTCTCTCAATTCACAGTGAAAAGTTTACAAAGAAAAGAAACCTTCTACAATTACCAAGGGCTGGAGGGAAGGGAGAATTATTCACTGGCTGTTAAGAGCTAGACTGCTAATTGCAAGATTGGTGGTTCAAACCCACCTGTTACCCCTTAGGAACCCTTAGCAAAGGGTCACTATGAGTCAGAACCGACTTGAGGGCACTGAACAACAAAGAGGGCAGACACCTGTGAACTTGGGTGATAGAAGTTGGCAGAGTGGAGAAAAGGTAGGTTAAGATACAGAAAGGCATGCAAGAGTGAAAGTGAGCAGATGTAAATCCTCTTAATCGATGTAACGAACCAAAGCTTGTGATTTACAGAATGTAAAACTGATGATCTGCTTCTGCAAACCAATTCACAATAAAAAAGGTTTAAAAAAAAAATAAAGGAAAAAAAAAATCCAAGTGTTCGTTTCAATTAACAACATACACGTTGGCCACAACTGATGATATTCCTAATTTTTTAAAAGTTTTTTTTTTTTTTTATTGTGGATTAAGTGATAGTTTACATGGGAGAACATCACTTTTACACTCATCATTTCAATGCAAGGATTACAGTCTCCTCCATGCATCATCATTCAACAGTATTTTTGCTTCTATTCCCTCTGTTGTTATTGTTTTGTTTGTGTGTGTGTGTGTGTGTGTGTGTGTGAGGGAGTGGGGATGGACACAAACACTCAGGAATATATAATAATTTAAACAAGCAAAGGGCACATTCTGCAAACTCCTGGCTGTCAGCACACAGCCTTTCTCTGTCCATGAGTCCCGAGTCCTCAGCTGCTCTCTCTCTCCTTGTCCTCATCTCTGCCTCCATCTCTGGTGTTGCTGCATCCTAAATTTTTTTTTTTTTTTTTTAAAGTATGAATTCAGGCATAGAAAGAAATGCCGTAATGTATTGAAGGGATGTGCAGATAAAAATTCACCTCAAGTTCCAGTTCATACTTGTTGATGAGCTGTGGAGAGCTTTCTGCTCAAAATCGGAGACAAGGGGAAGATGTCCCAGATCCCAATACAAACTCAGTATTATGCAGCACAAAGGACAAAATAATAATAATAATAATAAAACTACACAAATTATAAAGAAAAAAACAAATGTCTTTCCCAAAGACACACTGATGCATAGATCAGAAAAAGTGATGGATCTTTTCTTAACAAAATTAAAATAGCAATAGAGTGCGGAGGCTCTGACAGATAAACTCTGGACTGTGAACTGCAAGGTTGATGGTTCGAGCTCACCAGCCTCTCCATGGGAGAAAGATGAGACTTTCTGCTCCTGCAAAGATTTACAGCCTCAGAAACCCTATACAGAGTAGCTATGACTCTGTACCAGACTCCTGGTATGGCTCTGTAGGAAAAGGACTGAACTGCTAACCACAAAATCAGAAATTCCAACCCACCAGTCACTCTGGGAAACCCTATATAGAGTCACTATGAGTCAGAACTGACTTAAGGGCATTTAACAATAACAATGATTTCATACCAGCTCAAGGTCACTTAATGGAGTCCTGGTATGGTTCTGTGGGTTAATGTGTCAGACTGCAAAGCCGTTTGAACTGCAAGGTCGGTGGTTCAAGTTCACCAGCTGCTCCTTGGAAACCCTATGCAGGGTTGCTATGGGTTAGGATTGACTTGATGGCACTCAACAGCAACAATAAAGGTCACTTAATAATAGCACCAACAATAACAAAGAACAATGTTGCTGATTCAAACCCAGGGGTGCTACAGAAGAAAGACCTGGCAATCTGCCACCCATAAAGATTCAGCTCAAAACCAGACCCACAGCCATCAAGTTGACCGTGACTCACAGAACCCTATAGGACACAGCAGAAGTGTCCCATAAGGTTTCCAAGGCTGTAAATCTGTATGGAAGTAGACTCCTTCATCATTTTCCCCGGGAGCAGCTGGTGGGCTTGAACCAAAGACCTTGAGGTCGTTTAGCAGCCCCATGCTAAAAGCTTCCTTTTTAACCTTTTCATAGCTGTATTAGTTTTTGTCCATACTAGGATTTTACAGATATAATGGTTTCTTGTTAGTTTAAATTCACTCATGGAATACATGCTGAGTCACTGGGTGTTTTAATAGTTGGTATGGATGGGTGGATTTTGGTAAATTTATGTGGGACATATATATCCCTGTGGGACTCTGGTGGTGGACAATAGATGGGATAAGGTGTGGAAAACATATTCACTTGAATGTGCCATGGAGTTGTCTCCTATTCATAGCAACCCTGTCTGTGTAGGGCTTCCCAGACTGTAAGTCTTTACGGGTGCAGAAAGCCTCATCTTTCTCCCTTTGAATGAGCAGTCTGTGGGTTTGAACCATTGACTTTTCAGTTAACAGCTCAACACCTAACCCACTGTGGCACCAGAGCAAACAGTGGATATAACGAGGCTTAAAAAATGTCATGGGAAAACTTAACGATCATTTTTTCCTTCTTCTTTTTAACTCAATGCTTTTTAACTTTTTTGATGGTGAGCTTGGTGAAGACTGACTCCTTTTTGCCTTAATTCTTTGAGCTCTTCTAAGACCCCCTCATCTCCATACTGCTTAGCCTTCTCTCCTTGTATGGAAGCCCAAAGAGACAAAAGTCATTACAAAGTCCCTCCCCTGGGATGCACCACTTTATACAAAAACCTCAGCATAACCACATGGCACTGACCAATGTCCTTGTGTTTTACACTACAGAAGGGGCTGGGGAACTGAGTATCATGAAGAACATTCTGGTTCATAGGGACCCTCTTGTTGTTCTGATTGGTAAGTGCCCCAGAGTCAGTGCTGACGCATAGTGACCCTGTATAGGGTTTCCGAGGAGTGACTGGTGGGTTAGAACTGTCAACCTGTTGTTAGCAGTCAAGTGCTTATCCTACAGGACATCAGAACTCCATATGGGACAGAAGAAATGTCCTATAGGGTTTTGGAGGCTGTAAATCTTTATGGGTACAGACAACCTCATCTTTCTTCCTCCTGCTAGCTGGTGGGTTCAAGTTGGTGACCCTTCGTTTAACCCGCTGTCTTTAATTACTTAAACAGAGTCCTGGTATGGTGCTGCACATTAATGCACTGGAATGCAAAGCCAGGTTGAACCGCAAAGTCGCTGGTTCAAGCTCACCAGTTGCTCCTCCTCGGAAACCCTTTGTTGTTGTTGTTAAGTACCATGGAGTTCCGACTCATAGTCCCTACACAGGGTTTCCAAGGCGGGAAATCTTTACGGGGGCAGACCGCCTCATCTTTCTCCCGTGGAACAGCTAGTAATTTCGAACTGTCGACCTTGAGGTTAGCACCCCAATTCGTAACCACTATGCTACCACTGGAAACCCTATACAGGGTTGCTAAGGGTCAGAACCAACTCGACGGCACTTAACAACAACAACAATTCACTTAAAGACTGCATGGTGTGTGTGTTGTCTTCTGTTCCACAGACTTTGTCCTTGCTTCAGTACCCAAGTATATGGACAGCAACCATTTTAGCACACTCTGTACTTTCCTGAGATAACAGAATTTTACACTGAAGAAGCATGGCCCCATTAGAATCAGCATTGGAGGAGAATATTGAAAGAAGGTGTCGAGAAACCAAACGGCCAAACTTTGTCTCTCATTCTCCAGACTTATTATCAGGAGGGACCAGTCCCGGGAGAAGGGCATCATGTCTGGTAAAGTGGAGGGTTAACGAAAAAGAGGAAGACCCCCCCCCCCAATGAGATGGATTGGCACAGTGGCAGCAGCGATGGACTCAAGTGTAGCCAACGATTGTAAGGATGGTGCAGGACCAGACAGCAGGCAGGCAGCCACAACTTTTTCCTGCAGAGCAGATGATGAATTTGAACCTCCAATCCTTCAGGTAACAGCTCAATGCACCCTACTACTTCCCAAGAAACCGCAGAGGTAGAAACTAGTTGTTATCATTACTTAGTGCCATCAAGTCCATTCCGACACATGGCGACCCTATATAGGATTTCTGAAGAAATGACTTGTGAGTTTGAACCACCTACCTTGCAGTTCTAACCAACCTTGACGTCAGTGCTTATCTTACAGTACCACACCAGGGTAGTTCATTTGTACCACGGGTTACCAAAGGGTTAAAAGAGCAGCCAATTAAATGCTAATGTATCAAGAATTCCCCCGGGGCGGGGCGGGACGGCTTATTCAAATGCAGATGTGAATTCTGCAGATCTAAGTGGGATCTGAAGTTCTGAATTTCTAACAAGCTCACTGGTGGCTTGAGACCCGGATGGAAAAATTGCATTCTATTTAGACCAAGTTTTAAAATAAACAAATAAAAGCAAAACCAATCCCTGGTGTTAAAAGTCTTGATCCTGGGCGGTGTTTTGGTGTTGTTATTTTCCATTTGGGAATTTTAGTAACTGGGGTGCTGTGTAAATTAGCTTCTGACTTTTTGATATATTCCGTCTTTATTTCCACCTTGTTCAAATACTTTCTTGCAATGAAAACAGCCGTCGAATTGTGTAACTATATATTGCGCATTGTCTGAAAGTTTGGTTTACTGTAGAACACTGTTTTCTTGGAACAGAAATCACGTGAGGAATTTAAGCCCCATCCCCCAAGGGTGTGTGTGAATAACTTTAAGGAGAAATGTGAGAAGTTTTGAAGCAAATGTCAACACTGAGCACAGATAAGCTCTCTTGTGTGTTGGATTTGAACACTTTGATAAGTAATATGGGGAGAACCAGGGTACCCTGTGTTCAACAATAATTGCATTTCTTGAATGAAATCCTAAAGAACGGACAACCCTCATTGAAGCAAAATGTCAGGCAAGCCTCCTTGTAGGACAAACAGAACCGGGATGTCTGTGTGTGTGTGTGTCATAGTAGAATCACATGTGTTTTAGCTGATCGTAAAAAGAATGAAGGTTCCAGATAACCGTGGTTTTTTTTTTTTCCAGATAAATATTGGTTACCAAAGAACTACAACTTGGAGCATCATTGTACAATCTGCCTTCTTATAAAATATCCTGGAGACCACTTCAAATGGGGGTGTTAATAACCAATCTCTTTCAGAGTTTTATCCTGAAATTGCACACAGGGAATATTGCAAAATGACAAAATAACATACTAGGGAGTAGTGAACCCAAAACACCAAACCTTTGCTATGGAATTAATTCTGACTCACAGCAACACTACAGAACTGAGTAGATCTACCCCATAGGATAAGAACTGGACTGCAAGGTCAGTTTGATCCGCAAGGTCAGTAGTTCAAACCCACCAGCTGCTCCTTGGAAACCCTATACAGGGTCGCTGTGAGTTGGAACCAACTCAACAACACTTAGCAGTAGCAACAATATATATATGTATATATTTATGTATGTGCATGTATGCTTGATAATTTACACACATAGATGCATGTGATAATATATACACATATTATACACACATATACATTTGTACAAACATAAGGGAGAAAGATGAGGCTTCTTGCTGCAGCAAAGATTGGGTGGTGGTAGTTATGTGTTGTGGAGTCAGTTCTGACTCATAGCGACCCTGAATTGGGTTTCCAATTGGGTTTCCGAGGCTATAAATCGTTACGGGAGCAGGAAGCCTCATTTTTCTCCCATGGAACGACTGGTAGTTTCAAACTGCTGCCCTTGAGGTTAGTAGACTGACTCACAACCACTACACTACCAGAGCTCCTTAGCAAAGATTTAAAGCCTCTGAAATCTTGTACAGGGTTGCAATGAGTCAGAACCTATTTAACGACATTAGTCCTGGTGTGGCGCTGTGGGCTAATTGGTCAGACTGCAAAGTGTTTTGACTCACAAGGTTGCTAAGTTCAAACTCACCTTGGAAACTCTAACAGGGTCATTATGGGTCAGAATCCATTTGGTGGCACTTAAGACCAACAGCATCAACAATATACACATGTGGCTGTTGTTAACTTCCATCAAGTAGGTTCCAACTCATGGTAATCCTGTATAAGGTTTCCAGAGAGCAGCTGGTGGATTTGAACTGCCAACCTTCCTGTTAGCAGTTCAGTGCTTATCCTAAATGTGTTTTATGGCTCTTGACTTGGGCAAGTCACATCATAAACACCGTTTTCAAATTATGCCTGGGAACATCTGTATCCCCAATAGCAGCCTTCCCAAATGAAGTCATTTCCCCCCAATTCTCTGAGTAAAGCCCAGCAAATATCAATTCATAGTCACTTAATGTTGCTAAGACAAAATGTTTGCTATCCAGCAGACACCTCTGTTCTCAGGATCAAAGCTCCATTTGCATGAACTGAGCTTCCTCAGGTCTCTACTTCCCACCACGGCAGACCTGCTCTTCTGCAGAAAGCAAATGGGTCCTTGATTTCCCCTGGGGTCCCTGAGACGTGGCAGGCTTTCAGATCAGGGCAGGTCTGCGCCCCCGGAATAAGAATGAGGAGATGCATTTCCTTTTCTGCCCAGCATTTAGGACTGTTTGAGAGGACAGCGAGTGCTGCTTCTCAGGATACTCCCTTGTCAGATCTCCCACAACCGTTTCCAGAGGAGAAGAGAGAGTGGCTTTGATTGCACCGTGTTTTAGAAGGCCAAAGGGTGCAAACGATGCTATCATCGCTGAGATGTTGAAATGGTACTGAGGATTTCAGAAGCAGTGAGTCTTTCTTCGAGCAAAGTCTGTGTATAGCATGAGAATGTTGATTTGGAATCTAGGACCAAGCAGAAGTTTTCACTTTTATTAGCAAGGACTTTGGCATGTATGTAGTCTACATTTAGGGGAAGGTTCCCTCATGGTCTTCCCGGTGGAAAATCGCTTTCAGGAAATTTCTGTAGCTCTACCATCTTCACCACCAACACCACCATCATCAAACACCAAAGAGAAAGATGAGGCTGCCCATTCCCACAAAGACTTAAAGTCTCAGAAACTCTATACTCATCAGCTTCTAATGACAACAACAACCCTGTCTTTTCCATCTCTCTCCTCATTCCTCTTGCTTGTCTCTAAGTCTCAAATGGTCATTAAATAATACAGAAGTAGGGCACACACTGCTCTACATCAAGAGTGGCACTGTGGATTAGGTGCTGGACACTCACTCCAAGGTCAGTGGTTCAAACCTACTAGCAACTCCATGGGAAAATGATGAGGCCATTTGAGTCTGTAAACACGGACAGTCTCAGAAATCCTAAGGGACAGTTTCACTGTTTCTTCTAAGGTTGCTGTGAATAAGAAAGTACTTCATGACTGTGGGTTTCGTTTAATGTTTTCTATGCTGAATGGCTTTGTTAACATAATAAACAACACAAACCCTATTCCCAAATTGGACCACATTTCCAGATTAAGGGATTAGGATTCCAACACATATTTTTGGGGAGGAAGGACACATTTCAACCCATCACAATAGATTTTAAGAAATTTGTGAGTCTAAACTTCAGTCAAGATCACTGGGTAATAGATTCTGAAATATATATATATTCATTCTGAAATTCAGCCAGGCACAGGTTGCCAGTTACTTAATTTGAGTTCAGTCTGACTCCCTGGGAGTTGCTGTCCATATATCTTGCCTCAACTAACTGAACTCTTGGTGTTGAACTCTGAATTTCCAACTCCATCACCCCACCCTCTAATGAAACTAAATTTTCAACTGAACAGTCTTTCATTAGGCTGGTTTCTACTTATAAAGATTTGGGGATCCAAGACTCTGTTTTCCTTGTGTCTTTTCTTTCCCTTGTATTCCAAAGTGAAATCTTATGAACTTTAGAAGGGGTATTGTTTATTAGGAAGGATCTGTGAGAAACCAAACTAGATCTCTCTGAAGTCTTAAAAAAAGTAACACACTTGAATGACTTTTTTTTTTTTTTCTTTTAGATCAATTCTGAATTTGAACATATTTTCACATCTATTAAGTTTGGGAATGAGAAACAGTTATGTTTGTGAAGTAAGAAAGTACTGGCTCCCTTGTATTTGTTATTTTTTTAGCTCATTCCTTACCTCTTGTATTTTATCATTTGCAATGAAAAGATTTTCTGTGTCTTGTCTGAAAATTCCTTTCAAACGATCATCAAGTCCATTAGTTGTGTTTCATTCTTTCCATGTCACTTCAGATAAAAGTGTTGCCAAAATTTCCACCACTATAAAATATATTATAATCACATTGTCTTTGCTTTCTTTTAAGACTTCAATAACAGTCTCCTCAAGCTCCTTTTAGGCTTCTGCTAGGTTAGCCAAAGTTCTAACTTATGCTGATGACC